>NC_068982.1:90830451-90843595 GCF_001194135.2 Octopus bimaculoides | reverse complement strand
ATATATATATATATATACATACATACAAGAAGGAGCAGTCTTATACATTATCTGTACGCTACTTCAAGCATTTCACAAACACACGTACACGCACGCACACACACACATGCACACAAATACACACACACACACACATATATATTCCAAACTATTAGAGCAATAATATATTTTCAGGACGTTAAAAATTATGGTTGCTCATAGAGTGACAATTGAATTTACAACTACAAAGGCAGATTGTTGTTATTTATTATACAGCACAGGTTACTCTCTCTTAGTACTCATATTTTTGCGAATTTCGCTGTTCACATAACAAGTATGTGAAAACATATATATGCTTATATGAATACATTATTGTCTTATATAATACCGTCATTCAAACAAGATTTCAAACGATACTTTTGTACTAAGCCCCTGTTTCACTTTTATGACGATAATTGACATTGATACCGTTTATACCAATACCGACAACAAAAGTACACCCAGCGTTAACAATGCAAACTAATCTGTGAGTTATCTAACACAGTATGATTATTCTCTCTTTACAAGTCTTTACATTTAAATTAAGAACTTAACCGGTGCTATAAAATGTACGTGAATTTTATTATATCACTTCTAAGGATATAGTTGAAATGTTAATAGGACTTAGCTTACCGAAACTTTAACATCTTTATAGCTAAACTGAATCTATAAGATTGCTGTCACACAAAGTGTTTGTTATACCAACTCCTATGTTATTTATCGATTTCTTAAAGAGATCTAAAAACTAGACAAAAACTGATGAAAGAGCGATAATGTTGTAAATAAACCGGAACATCATCACCATTATTGAATTCTCATATTTCTTTACATGAAACTGATTGCCGAATATGATTGTCTAATACATACAACTTAAAATTATCAAACACTGTTCTTTGAAAAATAGCTTATCAATTCTCTATGCTACGATTAAATAACAGGCCATTTTCGAGAAATATAGAAGAAAAATTCATCGAATCTCATGCTTAAATGCATTGATGATATCTGCTCAGACCACATGAAAGCATCTGATAACATATATTAGACTAACAATAACTGCTTGTATCCATCTGCTATAGCTTTGAACGGAGATAACAAAATAGTAATGAAAAAGTTAATGTAAGCAGCCCAGATGGACAACAAAACAAGAAGATATCACCAACAATCTGAGCAGCAGATCTCATCATTTAAATATTATCAGAAAACATGGAGTGAATAACAAGTTAACAGCATGTTACCTACATCTCGTGCAAAACTGAACAAGAATATATGGAGATTCTACACGTTAGGAACTGGGAAAGAAATTTATAACTTTAATCTTGTTGAATGAAAAATTGTCCTCACAAAAAGAAAACTACTTTAACAAGCCAACATTAACCACTAATTTATTTCTAATCCATACGATTACACACGATGAAAAAGAAAAACAATATCTTCATAGTAAAGCCAATTCTAAGGAAGATTTTAAATAATTTTAGTCTATCATCTAGAATGGAAAGTAGTACTGAAATGGGAATGCACCACAGCGAGACACGACTAATGAAGAATGCTTTACCAATATCTAGAGTAAAACACAGTAACTTGTGTAAAGTTTATAGCAATAGGGTTGTAGCTCTCTGCCAAGTCAGTCAATGTTTTCATTCCTGACCACCACCAGATTTGCATTTAGCACAAATTGAACATCACATGTTTAGCTATTAGATATTGTGCTTCAATTTCCAAACAATAAAACACAACCACAATAGATGATCTCAAAAAAAAAAAAAAAAAACATTCATAGATGGACTCATAAAGAATATCTGGTAGTTGAATATTATTAGATGCAAAGAAGGATGGAAATCATGAGCCATCAGCTGTAAGTGATTGATAAATAACTAAAAAATCTACGGTCGCAGCCGAATAGAAAGATTCACACGAAAAGTAATTGCCATTAAAAACGAGCCGAAATTCAAACGTTGTTATATCAATAATAGTATGAACGTTAGGATATTAACTCTGAAATTGCATTAATGTCACAAACTATTTCGATACATGAAAGACTATAGCATTATTCTTGTAAATATTCCATCTCGGGATGAACTGGGCACATTTGACATGAACCGGAATTTATAACTACAATATTAAATGAGCTACAAAATGAGTACCGAGTAAAGGTCTTTTCTAAATCTCATGACGTCATCACTGAAACTCATCTGGTTGTTGCAAAACGACCGAATGGAAAATCAGTTACAAGGGATCTGTAAGCCAGCCGTTGGTGCAGGAAACTCACTTCGAGAAGAAACTTCACAGAAGCATATTTAAGTGAACAACAGACGTTGAGATTGATGTACCCGACTGGTTAACTGTTACGCGAACAACCCTCGTACCTTATTAACAGGATTGTTTTCAAGAATGTCTATTGACTATATTGTTAGAATGTAAAAAGGTATTTCAATTTTCACTCTATTCGTGGATGCAGTTATCCCTACGCCTTGCTATTAAAACAATGATAATATGTTCCACACACCTGTTGAAATTTTGTTAGTAATTGAAGCTACTAACATAACTAGAAACCGAATGGATTTTCGATGGGAGTATTTCACAGTGATACCTTGTTTATAGTGTTTCTTGTCATGACAGTGAACCTTTTGTAGACTCTGCTAAAGAAATGTGAAGTTGTATGATACGATCTACAGATGAGGGAAAAATTAATGCTATTTACACACTTTTTTGTGGTTGAGGTCATTCAGCTGTATTTATTTATGCTATACTCACGACACCAAGAAACTGTTAGAATTGGCAATATCATTCACACAGGATAAAAGAATAGTGTTTAGTGTGGGTGAATGTTCATATTCAGTGGTCAGTCGAGGAAAAATTGTTGACTAGATAGGGGAGATGGCCTGTCTGTCCTCCCCATCTCCAGCGCTGAATGTTATTAATATCTAGGGTTTGGGTATTTTGCATATGATGTTGCTGTGAATAAAACTACAGTGATAAAAGAGTATTTCAGTATACGTAGAAAGGGATGGAAGTCAAAACTGTCTGCATTCAATAAATCATTCCACTCACAATGCTATCGCAGTTACAGCCCTGTAAAGGAATGCGAAAACTACGTTATAGAATCTACAGAGAAGGAAAAAAAAACTAATGTCGCATCTTATTTTGTCAAAGACCTTATGTTGTATTTGAGTAATATTCACAACAAGAGACAATCAAAATTAGTCACAACATTCTCATGGGATATAGTAATGAAGTTTGATCAGTCAGTATAGGGGTTAATATTCGGTGGTTAATAGAATTGTTGTGAAAAATGTGGATATAAATGAACAATGATGATTGCTACACAGATCTCTGCTTTGACAATGTTGTATAAGCTAGTGCTTTAAACAATCCTACAAAAGAATACTTCAATACACTTCGGAAGTATAGACTTCAGAATTGTTCACATTCTGTAAGATTACATTCCCTAATGTTTTTGCAGTATTAGTGCTAGTGTCAACGTTTGAGATACTAGACTGGACATTTGAAGGGATCGACAACTTAAACATGAAGACTAGGAAGATACTAAGCACCACTAGTAACTTGCTCATTGACAGTAATACTGAGAGGAGTTTTGTTAAAATGAGGGTAGGAAGCAAAGGTATTTGGTCAGTTGAAATAGTTTTTTAAGTATCCCATTACTAGATAAAACCTACTGACCATAAACAGAGAAATTAGTACCTCTGAAAATGCCATGTGAATAGATTAAAAATACCTGAATAGGTACTTTTAATTTGTGTCTAGCTGTTCCATGCGAAGCAAAGGTTACTGGATTAACTTAAATGGTAACTTGCAATGAAATACCCATCATATCCACAGAAAATTATGCATCAGTACAAATGTTGCAAACTAGAAGCGTATGCTAACACAATTGACTGAGAAAATAACCTCTTTTGGTCCTGTGTAAATACATCACATCTCATCTAGAAGAAGAATCTTTGCTATACCGGAATAGGTGGCGGCTATTAAATACAACTTGTGACAGAAATATCGTTGTGACAGAAATATCGATTGTGCCATGCAAGTATGGGAGATACCAGCCATATTAACAGCAGCCATCCACAAGTTGTTTCTAAAAGCATTTACGATGCTAACTGCGAGGACAATTGACCTGATATTATATCAAAGCCCCACGCTATACAGATAGAACATAACTAAACATTTTTTGACAATGAATTATTAATAGAATATTTCAATAAAAATAGTAACCTAATGAAAACAAAATAGGTTTTGATATCTGCATATATATATATATATATATATATATATATATATATATATATATATATATACATATATAGAGAGAATTCACAAAAAACAGCAGACGAAGAAAGGTGGTGTTGAAAACAAATAGATGTATTAGTATAACGCTTGAGAATTGAGAAAGTCTTTAACGTTTCGAGCCTATGCTCTTCTACAGAAAGGCACACGGAAAGAAACAAGGGGAGAAACAAGGAGAGCAAAAAAAGGAGAGAAAAAAGAGAGAGAAAAAGGAGAAAAAAAGGAGGTGTGTGTGTGTGTCTGAGTTGTTGAACAAAACAGGGGCGAAAACGCAGCCCTGAATTTCCGATTTAACACTGAATTGCTCTGAAGATGCTCCACCGATAAAGGGACTCTGGCTAGCATTCTGTCGTGGAATTTGCGAATGGTAGATAAAACGGAGAACAGCCGAAGTTTGTAAGAATTTTCCATAAAATTGCACGATTAACGGAGTCAAAAGCTTTCGTCAAATCGATTAAACAAAATTCATTTCTTTTTTGTCGCTCTCTGCATCTTTGGAGAAATAAGCGTGCAACGGATATCACATCAATTGTGCTTCGTTCGGGTCTGATACCTCATTGAGAGTACACTCTGATACGAAGATGAGAAGACGGCGGAGAGTAATGCGTGGAAGACACATCTAGAAGAGAGATGTCTCTGCAGTCGGATCGGTCGTTTTTCCTTTTGAAAATGCAAATGATGTTGGCATTTTTCCAGCGCCCAGGAATCTTTTTGTTTTTCCAGCAGAGAACCAGGAAAGAGTGAAGACATAACTCAAGTTGCGGTCTACCGTATTTGTAAAACACGCCAGGGGACTTCTTATTGTTTAGGGAATGGCAGAAGCATGTGTTACCGTTTTGATGGCAGTACTTTCATCACCTGCCGACTCTAAGCGAAAACTCTGCCATCAACATCGCAGATTTTTGAGTTCCAATATGCATAGACGCTGCACCCACTGCTCACGAAACATCCTCACTCCAGCAATCCTTAAGTGTCACGCACAAGACTTATGCTCGTCTTAGTCTTGACATCAATATAAAAAACTGAGGTCATGCAAGCGTCTTTTAATCAAAAGCATCCAGCAACGTTGATTCTTTTAACTACCTAGGCAGTGTCATCTCACAAAATAGACATATCGACGAGGACATACTACAACGGATCAACCTCACCTCTTCCTCGTTTGGACGCCTCCGTTTGGAGGCCTCCGAGAACGAATATCCTTAAACAGAAATCTGAGGTTTGGTGTCTATCGTGCTATTGTCATCTCAACATTACTGTATGGCTGCGAATGCTGGACCTTATACTGCGATTATGTGAGGAAGCTAGAGTCATTTCAAATCCATTGTCTCCAACGAATTCTACGCATTACACAGAAATTCTCCAACAAGCAAGAATTTTCAGCGCTGAAGCCATCATCCAAAGCCCTCTTCTACGCTGAGTCGGTCACACTATCAGGACGCCTGATAATCATCTCCCGAAAATGATCTTCGGAAATCTATTAACCGCTTTCACTCACACGGGGGACCAAAGAAGCCGTTCAGAGACCATCTTAAGCTTGTCGTCAGGTCCTGTAATATTCAACCAGCTCAACTTGAACACTTTGTAAAGCAGTAAACCTGGTGCTTCCTCTGCGATGAAGGAGCTGCACACTTTGCACTAATCTGACTCACCAACAACATAATGGGAAATTTCCCTTGTCATTTGTGTTCAAGGACGTGCCATTCCAAGATAGGACTGTTTTCACATCTATCAACTCACAAAAGCTAAGATAAGACTCCTACAGGACAACGTCGTCGTCAATTTTGATGGACAGCTATAAGCATATAAGCAAGCATATGGCACAATGTAGTTGCACACTTTTGATGCAAGTCTGAGGAAGTGCCTCTCCAATGTCTAAAACCGCAAATAGTACCCGACATTTCTTTTAGAATTTTCGCGTAAACTGGCCTTGCAAATGGAGATGATACGGAAAAATGCATAACTTATAATTAAAGATGTGATAAAGAATTGTCTGTGTCTTCTTCTTTTCATTGGTGTATACATACATACATACATACATACATACATCCACACACACACACACACACACACACACACACACACACACACACACACATATCTGATGTGTGTGTGTGCGTGTGTCTATCTGTGTGTGTGTGTATGTATGTATGTATAAAATTTCCAGGATCCGATAGAGTTAAGGTATTTAAGTAACAAAGCACTAGGGTAGACCCGGGGATAGCGCATCTGTGCAATATCAGTGTGTATGGAGACTCACGAACTTAGGGAAGTAAATACGGATTTGTCCCTCCAGTTACGCATGTTTTCCAGTACTGACCACATACACGAGATATACGAAAAGTCACACGGGTGTATATTCCGGCACGTATTTCCCGGTCCACTGTTGACTCAAGATCCAACTCAGGGACATTTTCGAGTGTTGTGAAATATAAAGAACCCGTCTAAAACAGCAATAGTGAACATTATGGCACCTGTGTTATCATATATATACACATATATACATAATCCATACAGCTCCACCCCCATACACATATATTAGAATAGTGAGGAAAGGCAAACAATTAGGCAAGACATGACAAGGACATCTAATTTCGTTTAATTCAATTTAATTTAGCTACAGAACGAATGATAAAAAATAGTAAAATGTCGCCTTTCACAGCTTTTTCTGGGATATCAAATACTGAGGGGAATTATAGTTAACACATTCTGGTTAGAGAAAGATAGATAGGTAAGGGCCTTTTACTAGATATATACTATTTAGTTCAGCGATGGGTATTAAGTCTATAGAAATTAGGTAGGTGGAATAAATAAAAAAAATCTGGTGTGAGAAAGATAGGGAGATAAATAGAGAAGGTCATTGTAGCAGATATATACTAAGCAGTATAATGAGGGGTGTTTTCGTCTTGGGAGATTAGAGATAATGAGATTACGGGGTGGGGAAAATGTAAAGATGAACACATAAGGCGAAAAGAATGAAGGCAGATGCCGGACCTATAAGGCTGGTTATCAATATAAGTGGAGTTGTAGGTAATAAAGTGGACGTAAAAAAAAGATAATATACATTGTCTGTAGTGGGTGGTCAAATGATAGTAGAGGGGAGGCCTAGGGTTGTCTAGTCAAAAAGAAACGCTGGAAATAGATGCCAACTAGCAAACAAAAGATTTAAGATTTGTGGTAGAAACGCTAAAGTTAAGTCATAATGTTATGAAAATAAAAATAAAAATGAATATACAAATTTTAAAAAGTTATGAAATTAAAATTATAATAAAGTTAACGTAGAAAATTAAAATTAAGATAAAAATAAGAAAAAAATGAGTGTCCGTAACGCTAATGAAGATACATACACCTCATTATACTCATTAGTATATATCTACTACAATACCCTTATCTACTTATGTACCTATCTTTCTCACACCAGATTGTATTATTTATTCCTCCCTCCACCACTAATTTCTCTTGACTGAATACCCTTCCCTGTGCTGCATAATATAAATCTAGTAAAAAGCTCCTACCTATCTACCTTTCACTCACCAGAATGTATTAATTATTGCTCCTCTCAGTATTTGCACAACTTTGGAATTGCTGGCATTCATATTTCCTCATTATGGAGAACTTCATAACCATACTTTTTTCTTCTCACCATGGTATACCATCTAACCATGCTTTCTGATCATGGATTTACCGAAAAAATACCCGATCTAATTGGATTTAGATCAGGCATTTAGATCCTGGACATAATGAACCACCACAAATATAATTAATGAGGGACGTTTTTTCTACTAATCTATATCTCTCCGATGACGGGGTACACACCTAACAGAGTCTTTACTTGATACGATGCTTCAGTAGCTGTGAAATCCGAGAAACATCTATTAGAGACTATTTTTTACTATTTTTATCATTCGTTATGTAGCTAAATTAGACTGTATTAAATCAAATTGAATGTCCTTGTCGTACTGCTTGTCTTTCCTGTCTTTCCTCACTAATTTAACTTACACGTACTCACTCAAAGGAAGCGACCTTGAACCGTTTTGAACAACGCATTCACATGACCACAATTTCAACTACTGTCCAAACTGGAATTTTTGTGGCGCGCCTCTTTGAGCACTCAGAATATATACCTATTAATTTGAGTTATCCTAGCGGAAACTCCTCATGTCCTTTTTATGCATACACGAAGTAGTATGAAAAAGTTCCTGGACTAGTTTGGTAGCGCTCCAGTAGATTGCAGCATACGGCTGCGTGTGCAACAAGAACTAGCAGTTACCTTGATGAGGCAGTGTGCAGAGTGACATCGCCTTGTTTACTTTGCAAGTTGTGAAATTTGTGTTTTTAGGCGTTAAATTTGGGAAGTCTGCTACGGAGACATTGAGCATGCTTCGGCAAGCTTACAATGACGAGGCAATGAGCTGTACGCAATGTTTCGAGCAGCACGAGAGCTTCAAAAGGGGAAGAACATCCCTGAAAGACGATGAGCGATCTGAAAGACCTGCCACAAGTGTCAACCCGGAAATGCGTATAATCATCAGCTTTTTGAGGCGTTTGAGGGAGGACATTCGGCGAAAGCGACCGGATCTGTGGAGCGCGAAGAATTGGATTCTTCTCGACGACAATGCATCCTGTCAGAGAGCTCTTCTCACTCATGAGTTTCTCGCCAAGAACATAGTATCGCTTCTGCAAACCGCCGCTTTATTTGCCACATTTAGCACCTGCAGACTTCCATCTCTTTGTCAAGATGAAAATGCAGCCCAACGCTAATCATTGTATCACCGTTGTCGAGATCCAGAGCGAATTGCAGAAGGTCCTCGACTCGCTTACGGGAAACGACTTCCAGACCGAATTTCAAAAATGGCAGAAACCTTGGGACCGGTCATTGCTGCGCAAGATGACTCTTTGGAAGGATATGATATTAAAACTTAGGTAAATAAGTTATTTTTGTTAAACATAACTAGTCTGGGAACGTTTTGATACCACCTCGTATACACAAACCATCGCATATGCACATGGTATACACACACACACACACACACACACACACACACACACACACACACACACACACATATATATATATATATAAAGAGTAGTGAAACACGCACTTGTGTATTGAAAAACCACGCATCCCTTCTATATGTACTAGTATACCCACACAGGTACATCCATATATTCAAACACTCACATATTCAGAGATAGAAAGAAATGTCTTTCAATTTCTTAGTGATCAGTTTGAATTTTAGGAAGAATTTAAATCTCAAGGAAAAACGTACATAGATACACATACCTGCATTAATATATAATGAAAGAGTGAAATAGGGATACAAGAAAGAGTGTTGGAGAGAATACGCGTACAGGTATTTTGTGTACACGTGTATATGCTTGGAAATATTTCTTCGAAACTTAATTGTCAAATATGAGCGTGTATCCTTAATACGTCAACTCCACACAGATTTTACGATAGTTTCTTAGCTCCCCATCACTTCAATAAATAAATAATTATTCAATTTACCCAATTCTATGTTCTCTTATGGTTGAATTTAATTCGGTCATCAATCTCTGTAATACTAGTTTCTCTATTATGCAATTAATTTAATTTGAGGCGTCAATATATGTTTCAAGTACTTTCAACACACTTTATTTTGATTGTCCAATGGTATCTGTCTCGGAACTGAACACAGTCCATAGTGTAAAATTACTACGGAGAAAAATTTCATGAAAAATTGAAATTTTACTCTTTGTTTTCATTTGTTTATGAAAACAAAACATAGTTCAAGAGATTTAGCCTTGATGAAAGATGAAATGATTTATATTTTTCTTTCATTTCGGAATACTTTCTGATCCGAAACATTCAGCTATAGTAGATGATTGGTGTGCCGGTAGCGGTTGACTAGTATTCGTCCACAATGTCCTAATGAGCTGTTGCATTTCGGTGATACAATTTAAAAGTGTTTTATAGTCATTCTCAACCCACTGATATGCATCGAGCATTATGTTTTTAAATTCCCTTTCTTTACTCACCTCTTCATTAAGATCTTCACTTTCTTGTCGTAGCTGTTTTATTTCTGATTCGAATCGATCTTCATCTAATTTAATTTGATTCTTTAATGAGGAAATTATTCCTTTAGTTTCGTTTACGAATTCACTTTTGCTACATGCTTCAGCATAGATCGTTTGTTCCAGTTCATATTTTATTGTTTTCAGTTGCGAAATAACATCATTATTTTCTTTAATAATTTCATCCTTCATGTTGTTTTCGTTGCTTTTCTGTTGTAAAGAATTATTCAGTTCTGTTTGTGCATTTAACATAGATTCTTTTTCTTCTTTTAATTTTTTAATACATTTTTCTTTCTTTTTAAGTTTTGTGTCTAATGCTAATTTCTCCGATTTCTGAATATTCAACTGTGAAATGAAATCAGTATACATTTCTGACATTTTATCTATGTTTTCCTTGATTTTCTTCATGTCTTCAAATGTTCTATTTTTCCACTCATTAAGTGTACTCAGGCACACTTTTAAATTGTTGACTTTTCCTACAATTTTGTCTTTTTCGGCTACCATTTCACATATGAAATCTTGTTGCTCGCACATAGTCTGACGGTATTTGCTAATTTGATTTCGCAACATTTTTATCTCTTCTTTAGAAGAGTTAGCTTTTTTAGAGAGATCATCAAACATGTTTTTGTTTAAAGTCATTGCATCATGATTAATTACATCCATCTGAAGTTTTTTACATCGTTGTCTAAGTGCATGTTTCTCTTCTTGTAGGTTTGTTTGCAGCATTTTCATGCCCATTAGCTTTTTATCAAGTTGATGTTTTTCAGCTTTCATTCTACATATGACTCCCAGTAACTGCTGTTCATGATAAGGCGTGCTTTTGCTCCCCACACCACAGATATCATTATCAAAGAGACTGCTGACACTTAGATTGGATTTCAGTTGTTTATCTCTCTTATAATCTGAAAATTTCCTTGAAGGTTCTATTTGGTCAATATTATTTCCAGCAAATTTCTGTTTTCCTTTTGGAGAATATTCTTTGGAATATGAATGAAAGGAGCTTATTTCACAATTTCCCTCTGGTTTGTCCAACATATCCCAACTGTCAAACGAACTACAAAATGCATCATTATTTTTAAATGACTCCAAACCTAGATCTGGCTTTAGAAATAAACTGCGATGTATTTCCGGAGATTTTTTTAAGATTGATGTTTTATTTATGTGAATCCCGGAACTTGCATTAGAACCAATGGATTGAACGGAAACAGAAGTTTTAAATGTTTCTTGACTGTTGGATCCATCTGCATTTTTGGTTTTGAGAATGTTGTCCGAATCCGAATCCGAATCACATAAATTCTTATCTCCCATTATAGGATTTGAACTATCTAAATTGATTCCATTTGGCCAAGAGTGTCAGGATAATTACACTTTGAGACCACCATTTGCATGTGATTTATACGGCAATGATGTTAATGCTAAAACCCCTGATTCGAAACAAGTTGATGCCACTTACATTTTTAAATGATGTTATAACATAATGAACTGATTATGACGTCAAATGTATAATATCTTCAAAATTTGCGAAATCTGCAATAGTATCAGTTTTTAATGTGTTTGAGAGAGAAAAAATAATACAGAAGCGCTTTTACTCCTCAATTGAAAATAGATTTTTGAAGGAAAAGTAACAATCGACTTTTATGAAAGACGTAAAATCTGAAGAAACTTGGTGCTGACTTCGTCGGCGAATCATGCTGTGAAAATATTTCAAATGAATTAATCTTCTTCCAAATCGGTCTTCCTCCCAAAGGAAAGGTCACTCTCTAAATATCAGTTTCTTTTCACTCCTACAAAATACATTAGCCAAACTCAAGAAATTCAATTGTAATACAGTATGGTTGCTGACTATTGTGTAATTTATAAATAATGCAAACATTAAATTTCAATGTTATTTAATTCACCTAAGCAATAGTTTCTTTTCGTAATATATAGCATATTTGACAATATTCTGATATTTCCATATTAAATAAAACTACATAATGACTAATAGATATTTCGTATACCAGTCTATCATCCCAATACACTTTTACGCCCTAAACTATTGAACATAAGTAAGAATTCAGTCGTTAATCTTTAATAACCGCCTTGGTTCTGTCATTCTATAGCTCTGAACATTCATGCTTTCAATCTTGATTGGTTTGATCTTAGATATCATTTATCATGTATGAGTTATTTGAAAGTTTAGTTTTGGCAGAAGACGTATTAATCTTCTTCCGTAGTGACTATGTATGTATGTATGTATGTATGTATGTATGTATGTATGTAATATATGTATGTATGTATGTATATATGTATGTATGTATGCGTGTGTGTATGTTTGCATGTATGTATGTATGTATGTATGTATGTATGTATGTGTGTGTGTGTGTATGTATGTATGTGTGTATGTATGTATGTATGTATGTATGTATGTATAGAGATAGTTAAGGTGGCGAGTTGGCAGAATCGTTAGCACGCTGGACGAAATGTTTAGGAGTATTTCGCCCGTCGCTCCGTTCTGAGTTCAAATTCCGCCGAAGTCGATTTTGCCTTTCATCCTTTCGGTGTCGGTAAATTAAGTACCAGTTGTGCACTGGGGTTGATCACACTGTGTAGCCCCTCCCCCCAAATTTCAGGCCTTGTGCTTACAGTAGAAAGGATAAACAGAGATAGTTATATTCACGCATAGACTTCTTTATATGCACGCTCGCCGGGGAAACCTACCAACAATGTCTGGGGTCGCGATGGGAACGAGAATGGGCTCCAATTTCGCCAACCTCTATGTTAGCCACATTGAGGC
>NC_068982.1:90825050-90829936 GCF_001194135.2 Octopus bimaculoides | reverse complement strand
CAGAACCTACGTGATCTTCTGGTCTGTAGCACCTTCACCTCTTCCTCCTACCCCCACCCGGATCCTTCCTGTGCTCCAGATCCCGCTGCAACACCTGCCCCTTCATCACCAACATTACTTCTCTCAATGGTTCTAATCAGTAAACTCTTCGCATAACACATTCCTTCTCTTGCACCTCTTCTAGTCTCATATACTGTATTAGATGCAACCTCTGCGGTAAACTATATGTAGGTCAGACGGGCTGCCGACTGGCCGACCGGTTCACCGAACATCTAAGGGATGTTCGGTTACGTTCGAACACTCCCGTCGCCCGTTACTTCCGCTAGGCCAACCACTCCCCCCTAACATCTCCATCTTTGAACTCGCTCTACACCGCGGTCCCACACACTCACGACTCCGCCTGGAACAGCGGTATATCTTTAATCTACGAACACCTATCCCCTTCGGACTAAACACAACCCCCTCCTCCTATTGACTGACTCTACACCTCCTGCAACTAAGCAACTTTATTTCATTTTTCATTTTTTGCTTGTAATTGCACCATTTTATATTGCATTAACTTCTTTATCTCCTTTCAACCTTATTTTTATATTTTATTGTTTTTATTTTATACACACACACACACACATACACATACGTACATATTCACACACACGAAAAAACACACGCACCGTGTGCACACATCAACGCACATATACCTCCCACATACCACATACACATACAACACACATACATGCACATATACACACACACACATACTTCCACACACGTACACACACGCACACAAACATGTACACACACATGCACATGCACACACACGCACGCATACAGATGCACATGCACTCACGCGCACACACATGCGCATACACACACGTGCAGAAACGCACACACACACACATATACACGCACAGGGATGCACATATACCTAACCCACACAACCCCACGCACACACAGACACACATACCTATATACACACACACATAAACATACACACGTACAGACAACCACAGACACATACATACACAAGCACACGTTCATGCACACAACAAAATGCACACATACTCGACACACATCGCTTTCACACAAACATATATACACTTACGCACATACACACATGCACACACGCACATACACACACACGCACATATACACACGCACATACACACACACGCACATATACACACGCACATACACACGCGCACACACGTATATACACACGTACATACACATACATACACACACTAGCACATATATGCACATATACCTTCAAAACACACAATACAGACAGACACGCACACAATTACACACACATGAGCAAAAATACACACGCACATACACGCACACACGCGCGTAAACGCACGCACGCCCATACTCACAAGTATGCACATATACTCCTACACAACCCCCTACCCGACACACAAATTCACATACTCACATATACATACACAGAATATATACATCCACGCACGCACACACATACACATACGCATACACATATAGACACATACATGCGCATATAGACACATATACACATATAGACGCATATACACATATAGACACACACATGCGCACACACACGCACACGAATGAACACATACCTAACACTCACAACCCCACGCATACACATATACACACCCGCCAACGCACACACATACACACGCACACATACACGCACACGCAACTACACAAATAAACATACACACATACACGCACACGCACATGCATACACGCGAAAAAAATGCACCTATACCCCCCTACGCAATCCCTCGTTCACATACACATGCACAAACACACATACACACGCACATACATACATATATACCCACGCACATACATACACGCACACGCAGATGAATTTACACATATCTCCCATACACACACAGCACACATACATACACGTACTCGATTATACATACATGTACACACACACGTGCACATACAAGCACACACACGCACATACAAGCACACACACTCACAAACACAGGGTAAAGTAAAGTTACTCCACAGACACAACCTCACGCGTACACATATACATACACACACACACGCACACTGGAAACAAAATACACACACACACATACTTCAAACTAACAGTACCTTTCTACTGACCATTCTCCTACGCACATGTGTAGGTAGACAGAGAGGAGGCAGCCATTCCTACCAAAATTCTTACTATAAATTCTTCCTGTGACTTTAAACCATGCTAAGTCCAACCATACGCATACATAAACAGTCACAACCACACACACACACACACACACACACACACACACACACACACACACACACACACACACACACACACACACACACGTGCTATCATTACACACACATACCTGTGCACCCGCACATACCTCCTTCTCTTGTACCCTCCTGTCTTTGAAAAGAACTCTTTCTTCACCCTTTCCCTTCCAGTCACTTCAATATGTGACCGTGTGTGTATCGTTAGCGATTTTCTTTCTCCTTCTTCCCTTCTTTGGACTTTTTCTATATTTCTGATGAAGAGCTCAGCTCGAAACGTGAAAATCCTCTTTCTTTTCTTTCCTTTCCTGAGCGTCCAATAACACTGTACTTATTCCACATCCTCGCGTTGTTTTTTCTTGCTTGTTCATGTTTGGATTGAATATGTGTATTTATATGTATACATTCATTTGTTTGTAGCTGTGTTTCTATGTTGTGTATGTGTGTTTCTCTGAGTGTATGTGTGTGTGTGTACGTGTGTTTGTGTACTTGATACACTCCGGATTAACAACCTGTATATAAGGTATGTCCAGGTGTGGCTGATGTGTAGACAGCGGTATTGACTCTTAGGCCTTGTGAAAAAAAAAAACAGGAGGTGTGACATCTCCCTTCTTGCTGATAACTTCCATAACCATCACAGTTGCTGTGAACTTAGTATTGGAACGTTATTCAGGTCACAGCATAACCATCCGTCCTTCGTTCGGTTTACCTTTCGGTTCCGATTGAAATTTTTCACATCGGTGAGAAACCAAAGCATTCCAGCTTCTTGATGTTTAACTCGTTTCGTAATCACGTTGCATGGATCTAACGATTCCCTCTTGTCACATCCGACATAAAGTGACTCTTTCGCAACTCATACAACTTGTACCGCATGTCCTAATGCATAACAGTCACAATGAGGTCCTTTGCAATGGAACTGGCTGATTTTCTGGGGTGTTACTGATAATTTTTGAAATTTTTCATCAAAGTTATGTGTTGTGATGGTATCACGACTCTGTGCATGCATTTTGCGTCTAACTGCTGGTCTTGGATCTCTGTCAGCAGCTTCAAGTTCTTTTCGAACATAGATAACGAAGGATTGAGCGACTTTCGGGAAACGAACTATTTAAGGCAACAACTACAGCGTGCCTCTTCATTTTCTGAGTCAGCCCATTGTCTGACATTATTCATACATTGGTTCACTACACATCATCATTGTTTTGTCCACATAAGTGCCGTAATTCTTCTTGTGTATATAAAAGCATATCTTCCTAAACAGAATAACAGTGCAACGGCAGGCCAATAATGCAACCAACTGCTAAGGAAAGCATGCAGACGGGTAAGGTTAAAGAAAAACATTGACCAATTTCCCTGTACAATCCGCTATGTAAATTACGATACGCCAGTAGACAAATCAATGATCATGAGGATTGAACCAACAAAAAGAAAGATTATATTTTTCCTTATTACTTCGGTAATAAATTACATTATATATTTTTTAAAAATTTTAATGGTTTTATATGATATTAAAGTTCAAAATTAGAAAAAAATATAACTGAGAAGCGTTTTGTCCTATTTGTAACTTAAACTTAGGGTGTTTTGTCCTAGGTGGGTTTTATCTGGACTCCATATATAGTATGTAGTATATATCTATATCTATAAAACAGACGATGTTTGTGTGTGTGTGTGTGTGTGTGTACGTGAATGTGGGTTATGCACGTCCACAAATTAGCACGCATGTCGCTCCAATTTTAGGAGAAGATTCGGAATGACCCTATGTGCATTTTAGTGAACTTTCTCTCTCAGAGGTACCCGCGTATACCTGTAAAAATCGATAAACTTTTACAAATTTTGAAGTTTGTTGACATGGCGGAGTCAAATCTGTGCGTACGCGCATGAAGTAGAGAGAGAGAGAGACAGAGAAATTGTATGTTTGTGAGAGGGAGGGTGAAGGAGAGACACATTTTTTCTTTGCCAGCGTCTGTGTGGTAAGCAGTAATCAAACAGAAAAAAAATACCCCCTCTCTCTCTCTCTCTCTCTCTCTCTATCTCTCCCTCCCTTACATACACATGCCAGTTATCTCTCTTTCTCTCTTTCTTTCTTTCTTTCTTCCTTTCTTTCTTTCTTTCTTTCTCACACACACACGCACAGCAACATTGCACACAAAACACATGTTGCCAAAAAGAAATAGACGCTATCTTTTTATAGTGAGTATGCCAGACAGAAAGTGTGGTGTGTATGTGAAGTTCTTTTGTTAGTGTGAGAGAGCAGCATGTGTGTGTGTGTGAGACAGGGAGAGAGAGAAAGAAAGAAAGAAAGAAAGAAAGAAAGAAAGAAAGAGAGATAAATGTGTGTAATGGAGGGAGAGAGATAGAGAGGGAGAGCGCGCTCTCTCTATCTCAGCCGAATTGATGTAAACAAACCCATGTGGTCTGATTTTCACGTTTCTAGGTATTGTACTGTAAATCGTCATTTCCAAAATATATTTATTTCAAATCATTTATCCGTATATATATGTAAGGCAAGGTGTGTGTGTTTTGTTGATATACGGGCAACACACACACATACGAACATGTATGCGTACAAAAATATGTATGCAATTGGTGTACATACGTGCGTGTGTGTATGTGTGTGTTGCTCATATAAATATATATATATATATATA
>NC_068982.1:90821202-90824033 GCF_001194135.2 Octopus bimaculoides | reverse complement strand
ACACACACACACACACACACACACACACACACACACACAAACACACACACACACTAACACACATACAGAGACACAGACACAGACACAGACACACACACACACTAACACACACACAGAGACACAGACACAGACACACACACACACACACACACACACTAACACACAGACACAGACAGACAGACACACACACATAAACACACACATAAACACACACATACACACACGCATACACACGCAGAGTAGATGGGCATAATTCAAAGAAGTACTCCAGTTTATTCGGAATTACTCTGCAGCATCAGCTGTCTTGCAGAAGACATTTCAACACTGCTTCACAACCGGAGTACAGATGTCAGAGGCCTCAGGTGGATCTGAGCGGGGAATTTTTGTTGTTTTTTCCTTCACTGCTGAGTTGTGTAATCACTTTGTTGAGTGTAGCCGAGGAAATCTCAAGGTTCTTTGCAATCTTACTCTGGGTGAGTCCACCCACAGATTGATCCATAATACACCCTCTTTGAAAATCAATCATTTTTGCTTCTGGTGTTCTCAGCATGGCTAGTTGCTATTAACAATATATTGTAATCTGAAATGAATAATAAAAATGCATTAATAACTTCAAGCAAGCAATATATGCATAGATAAAAGGATATAGTGAGAAGCATTTAGTTACTTTCATGGTTTTTGACATAGCATATACTTCGTGTTACCTGTACAGAATTTATACGTAAAGAGAAACATTTGTTCTCATCTCATTTATCATGATTTCTTGTGACAGCATTTGCAAGACTAATATTGACATGCAGTGATAATCTTAGATGCGATAATTGTATAATTCTATCCTATTAATTTCAAAATTATCCTTGACATTAAAAATAGGATAGGATTTTATAGACACAACTTATAGATTAAGAATCTAGATTAAACTTGCCTTAATATAAAAATCAATTTTTTTCCCCGCTCAGAATAAATTCCCCTAAATCTATATTGATATTAACGAAATAATATGGGATCTTCTCTATGGTAACTTGAATTCTAGAGATAGCATTTAAATCTTCCTTCTATTGTCTTTCATCTTGAGAAATGAAAAAAACAAAACATCGATGTCGTCACCGTTGCAACAACTTTGATCATAAATCTGCTTAGTAGGTTTCGTAGACCAAACAATATCGCAAACATATATCAATCCAATTATGAAATATCTATGTGAAAGCTCGAAATGTTAAAAATAGCATCGAAAATTTCCGTCGATCACACACTACTTTCTTAAAAAGAGAAAGAGAAATGGGTACCCAGGATAACCAATCCTATATTGTAAACATGTAGCGAAAGCAAAGACAAGATTGCCACGGTTTGAATAATTTTCTCATAGATCTGCTCAATCAAGGAATATTTGAGAATCATGCAGTGCTTTCTAATTTTGGCACAAGTCCAACCATTTTGAGAGGGAGAAGCCGATTACATCGAACTTACTGCTTCACTGGTGCTTATTTTAATGACCCGGAATGAATGAAAGGCAAAAGTCAACCTTGATGAATTTTGAACTCAGAACGTAAAACCAGAAGATAATACTAATCATTTTGTCCGACTTACTGCCTTTCTGGGAATTAAATAACATATATAATATATTGAGTGGAGGCGCAATGGCCCAGTGGTTAGGGCAGCGCACTCGCGGTCATAGGATCGCGGTTTCGATTCCCAGGCCAGGGGATGGTGGCGAACCCTGCTGTACTCTTTCACCACAACTTTCTCTCATTCTTTCTTCTGTATTTCAAAGGGCCAGCCTTGTCACACTGTGTCACGCTGAATATCCCCGAGAACTACGTTAAGGGTACACGTGTCTGTGGAGTGCTCAGCCATTTGCACGTTAATTTCACGAGCAGGCTGTTCCGTTGATCGGATCATCTGGAACCCTCGACGTCGTAAGCGACGGAGTGCCAACAACAACAACAATATATTGGCAGTATAGCAAACCAGAAAGCTTATTTAAATGAAACAAAAATATATTCTTTCGATTTATTTTTGTCATTTTCAAATTTTTATCTTATAATGTAATTTCACAACAAAAATCATTGTCAGTTTCCATCTATGTTCTACTTAGCATATTGCAAATATTTCCCTTCAAATTAGTATTCATATTACATTATATACATGTGTGTCTGTTTATTAACTCTGATTGGTTTTGAAATAGACTGAGTCGAAATACCAAACATTTCAAATTTCTATGAATTTTTTATCATTTGAAAACATTTAAAGAATTATTGTAGTAACCATTATCTTTTGACATTATCATCCTTGCATTGTTGCTTTCCTTAATCGTTTATTGTATTCCCCCTTTCTATAATATCGTGTAGCTATTGGTCGTCCTTATTAGTGAAAATTATAATGGACAGGTAAACAAATAATTGTTTCACACACACACACATACAAACACGCACGCATGCACGCACACACATACACGCACGTACACACATACACACACACACACACACACAAACACGCACACACATACACACATACACACACCATCTGTCGATCATGTATCCGAAAAAGAGGTACTCTCTTAAAGTTAGAGCATATATGTGCGTGTGTATTTATAAATATATATGTGTGTATATATATGTATATATATTTATATAAGGTAACTTTTATATACAACGTGACATGGATGTCTTATTAAAACGCTGAATATTGCATTATTAACCTCGAAAGATGGTCTCATATAAGCAGATCGGAATAATGTCTAATTCTAGTGGAAATCATCGCCGCCATAACATGACAGACCACGTATATACATGTATATGCATGTATATATATATATATATTATATATATATA
>NC_068982.1:90816568-90820636 GCF_001194135.2 Octopus bimaculoides | reverse complement strand
CAGTAACGTCCACCCCTAGGGGTCAGCCACACTTAAGTGGCAATATACTACATTTTATCGTGCAGTTACTGTTAATACTTCATTTAGAGAATTAACATTGCTTATATATATATATATATGTATATATTCATATATATATATGTATATATGTATATATGTATATGTATATATGTATATATGTATATATATATATATACATGGTCGCTGGTTTGTGGTGATGGAGAGCATAAACCTCACTCATCAAAAGTTCAGGAAGGACCACTATAACTTCATGATATGCCTCAGAGCTATCGATATGGCCTGACAGGGTGTTACAAATAGAATCTTAACCTCTGCATGGAAGAAGCTGTTGCCTGGTGTTGTGTCTGAAACAGACTTTGAAAGACTCGAACCCGAAGCAGCAGTGTTGGAGGAGATTGTATCCCCCAGCAAGTCCATGGGCCTCGACATGGCTGATGGTGACATCAACGAGTTCATCCTGCAGCTCTCCAAGGATCTGACAGGGGAGGAGCTAAAGGAGCTACAGACGCAGCAACATACTGAGGTTTTGTAGGAAATAGGTGACGCGGAGGAGGTTCTCTCTACAAGTGTGATAAAGGAAATATAGGCGAAGCTTTCAGACTTTATTCAAACGAAACACTCAGAAAAAGTTGAAACTGGGCGTGCGACAGCGCTATTTAATGACACTTGCCTAACTCATTTCAGAAAGATTCTGAAAGGAAGGATGAAACAAACCTCATTGGAGGGGTTTTTATCGAGAACTCCTGCACATAAATATAGGAAAGCGCGGCGAAAAGGGCAAAATGAGAGTATCAAATTCAGTTATTCAGTACCAACTTTCTCCGCCACCTCCGTCAGAATCCTCATGTTGTCTGATCTCCAAGATAAATGCTGTACATTATACTTAATAAAACCATTTTATTCCAGTACATTCTATTGTATTGATTTTTATACAATATTCGTTATTTGTAAGTACATTTTTCTTATTTAAAAACAGATAACAATAACAACAAAAAGAATTCCAGTGTTTTTCTTTTGTGTGGCCCAGGATGGATTAATGACATTTCAAGTCATTTCAAAGGGGAATATTGATTTGACATACGAGTAATTTAAGTTACGAGCTCTGTACGGAACGAATTAAACTCGTAAGTTAAGGTACCACTATATATGTAGGTAAATTGATATGTAAGTAAACAGATAGATAAACATAGATAGATAGGTACATAGATAATACGGACAGACAAGCACACACACAAGCATACAATAATGAAGACTGAAACACATGACCATATACACACACGCATACTTCACAAACACACATATGGACACATATGCAGATACACATCCGTACTAGTCGCATTGAACAAAATTTAGTAGAAAAATAGTTATGAGGTAAAATGTTACGAAATGTTCTGTCAGTAAGTAAGAGAGTAAGGGAGTAACGTTTCAGCTTTAATAATAAATAATATATTTCTAAAATCAATGTTAACTTTCCAAGGCGGTGAGGTAATGTCCTAGATTATCTCTAGAAAAGATGGTTTGCTGAAGACTGAAATGTCTTTGATGATACGTTTGCAGTATCAGGGTTGATTTGAAGCTAAAATAACAACAACAATATGGCCAATTTCTACATTAACACCCGCACGATTTTCACTAAGAAAAAAAAATTGATTTTTTGCGTGGAATCAAGTACCCTGACCTCCTAATATGCTGGAAATCCCTAATTTTGGATTGAAAAATATTAGGGGTAGGGTCCCCTAATCCCAGAATCATTGGAAATTGTCTCTTTCTTTGAATGAATTCCTGTGACCTCCTAATATTGCAAAATTAGGTTGCTTAAGGTGAGGTTGGTAACTGATGGTTTGTAACTATAGGTGAGTCATGATGCAACCAACAACATGGTAGAATTCCCTTCCATTAATTTGGTGTGAAAGGGTGATATCAAATAGTTCAATCACAACATGTATTGAAATTAATTACGAAAAATTTGAACTATCATCATTACATGAAACATTGAAATATGAGTATTTTATAAGGTAAAATTTTAAATTATTACTTGACACATTAACTATCTTATAACAGAAATGCCTAGAAAAATCATGGATTACATGGGAAAATGCGAGCATGAAAAGTGATATTCTTAATATTATAAACCTGGAAAAGTACAAGACAAGTTAATACACCTGTAAAAGTATAGGGGCAAACTATTACTTCAAGTAAAGAATAAAAAACATTTTACTTAAAATATTGCAGCTAAGATTAAAATTTTAATATTAAAAAGTATTTTATTACAGTTTACAAATAACATTATACTTATTTAAGTAGAATTTGGCTAATTTACTACCTTAAATGCATAAAAAGTGTGACTAATTAGATAAACTTACAAATTAGCTGAGCAGTTTTGTACAATAAATTAAAAAGCTGAGAACTGTAAAGAGTGATAAATTAGATGTGGCATTCTTTGCTGGTATATTTTAAGTAAAAAAGTTTCTTATTCTTTACTTTACTATAAGTAATAGTTTGTCCTATACTTTTACAGGTGTAATAACTTGTCCTGTACTTTTACAGGTTTATAATCTTAAGAATATTACTTTTCATGCTCGTATTTTTCCATGTAATATATATATATATATATATATATATATATATATATATATATATGTACATATATGTGTATAGTATATATACATAGATGTACATATATGTGTATAGTATATATACGTGGATGTACATATATGTGTATAGTATATATACGTAGATGTACATATATGTGTATAGTATATATATATATGTAGATGTACATATATATGTATAGTATATATATACGTAGATGTATGTATGTATATATATATATATACACTTTACTCTTTTACTCTTTTACTTGTTTCAGTCATTTGACTGCGGCCATGCTGGAGCACCGCCTTTAGTCGAGCAAATCGACCCCGGGACTTATTCTTTGTAAGCCTAGTACTTATTCTATCGGTCTCTTTTTGTCGAACCGCTAAGTGATTTATTTATTTATTTATGCGTTTCAGCCAAGTGGATGCAGTCAAGCTGGAGCACCACCATGACTTTCCGTCTTTATGCTGTGCACTCTTCACGTTCCTTGCATGGGTCTTCTCCTCCACCTGATATAGTCCAATCAAGAGTTTCGATGGCACATCTGGTGTATAAGAGAATATGACATCGCTGCCCTCAACTGTGTCTCATTTCAAGCTATTGGTTCGTCTGGTATCGTGGAGAGGAAAGTGTCGAGTTTTGTTTTGAAGACCTCTATGTCCAATTCTTGCAGGCCTCTCAATTGTTTTGGCAGAAGCTTAAAGCTGATGAACAAGACTGAGAATGAAAGCAGAGGCAAAACTAAACAGTTTTTTAAATTTTTTCAGAGAGAGACGGCGATGAAACCGATAAAATTAGCAGGATTAGATAAAACGTAATAGGATCGATTTGTTGGAGGAAATCTTACATATTTAACTGACTGAAACAAGTAAAAGATATTTGAACATCTCTGAATCAATGATCAACGAGAGCGGTAAGCCGAAGAGGACACTCTACGATTTAAATACAATAGTATTGATTTAGAATTTAAGCCAAAATCGATGCTTTCATTAATTCGTCTGAAAAATAATATATTGAATCCATAAAAACCAGCAGATGGATTTCAGAATATGTCTTTTGAAACGCTTAGAACAATTTTCGTTTATAATAATCAAAATATTTTTTCGCGATATATGACGTCAAAGAATTACAGGCAGGCATTATAATCAAACGACGTCATTCTATGTATTGTTAAGCCACATCTTTGAGGAAATTGTATAATGAAACACTTTTACCTTTAAATTTTCCATCTTGGTTTCCATACACAGTGTATGAACGAAATATTGATACACAACAGTTTATTTTTCTATTAGAATCAATGGATGAATGGCTTCATAGCCAGAAATTGTGGATACATGATTATATGGAAGTATATGAAGTATATGAATTATGTAAATGTATACGTTATATTAAGATCAACATAAGGACGAGGGATAAGTATGAATGAAATTTTGAATATATATCTATATT
>NC_068982.1:90813445-90815438 GCF_001194135.2 Octopus bimaculoides | reverse complement strand
TATATATATATATATATATATATTATGTATGTATATACGATGAAAAATAAGTGATATACGTATCCACTTTATAGAGCTCAAACCATTAGCGCTCTAATAGAGCTTCAGGAATATGAAATTAAGGAGACGAGAAAACAAATTTAAAACCTAAGTATATATTCATTCAATCCATATTAACAAAATTCTCCATGGTATACAAAGTACATACATAGATGAATTCATCTATATAACAAATAAAAAATATTTAAGAATTTATAAATATATATACACGAAAATTTATAAATATATAAACATTAATACACATATAAAAATCTATAAAGACTTACAAATTCATAAATATAAATATATAAAAGGTGTAAGTCCATAAATGTACTTGCGAAGTCCGAATGAAGTTGATGATAAAGCGGATGTAAAATGATTCATAAGGAGTCTGGAACAAGTATAAAGTCTAAGTATAAAGTCTTACGGCCGTTTCGAAAAGACATAGGTAGCTATGGGCGAACTAACTCCAACCATAGCAATACTCTATATTTCTCTCATCAGATTTAATAGAATCACAAGGTTAAAGTTTTAAAAGAAATGTTGAGTTAAATAATTCAATAAAAATAGAATGTTTGATCGGACCATTCTCTTCGGGCATATGATATTAAACGCAATGTTTATATTTCTTTATTCGGCACTCAGGCCTTAACATAGATGGGACAGTACAAGGACAGACAGAACACCGCAGTGGGGACAAAAACATAAAATGTCTGAAACATGAAATCGATGATAGTGAAATGGCTGCATTGAACCCTATTTCTCAAGCAGTAACGTTTAACAGTTAATTTATACAATTAAATCAAACGTTCTCACATTTCTTTTTGTATCGTTTTTTCCTTCTTTTTTCAAAACTTATTAACTGTCTATTTGTCCTCTTTTCCTTTTTAAAAACAAATTTACTCACTCGCTTTTAAATTCTCATAAATGGTTTTAAATCTTCGAGTGATAGAAGTTCGTCAAACTCGATTTCAACCCCCAGCAGGTCTATGTAGCTTCCAAACATCTCTCTCAATTTTTCTAATCTCTCTCTATTTATGATGATTTCTTTAGTCTTTTCTGGGTATGTTCCTTGCGGCAGCCTTACTCTTATTCCTGATTTATACTTTAAAATCTTTTTTTCTATTTCTGTACTTTGGTATACGTGACCAAATGCCACTTGTATTTTATCCTGTTCATCTCCACTTGCTTCGCCCCTCGACCTAATCTGCCCGGGCGTGCAGAAACATCATAACCAACATTATAAACGCTTCCTCTTTCCACCTGCTGTAATGTTGTTTCTTCCTCTGCATCATCTTCCACTATGAATTCTGTTGGTGTTTCGCACCTGTTTCTCCTTTCCTACGTCTCAATCTCTTCAAACCTTTTTTTACTCTCTGGGAGAGATCTCATCCGTTCTTTACTCTTTCTCCTGTTTACAAATGTGAAGGATTCCTCCACTCTACCTGCCTCTTTTACTGGTACTACCTCTCGGTATTCTTTCCTTCACTTTTCTTCTCTTCCTTTTCTTTCTCGGGACACCTTACTTTTATTTGGCCCTTTTCCGCCTGGGAAACATGTTGACGGTCTTCCTTCCACTACTATTCGAAGTCTGGTGTCTTCGGGGAGTATTATTTCCTCTGTTATACCAAACAGGTCTTTCAAACTCACCTGTATGGCCATTTTGAGGACATACCCCATACCAATTGACCTTTCGGTTCCTCATTATCTTTTCACTTCATCCTTTCATTGTACATTTTCGTGTATGTATGTATGTATGTATGTATGTATTTATAAATTCTTACTAATTTTTTATATGTCATATAGATGAATGCATCTATGTATGTACTTTGTATACCATGGAGAATTTCGTTAATATAATATGGATTGAATGAATATATACATCGGCCTTTGAATTTATTTTCTCCTCTCCCTAATTTTATATATATTTATATATATATATATATATATATAT
>NC_068982.1:90806859-90811218 GCF_001194135.2 Octopus bimaculoides | reverse complement strand
TATATATATATATATATATATATATATATATATATATATATATATATGCATATATATGTAGATATACATATATGTATATGATATGCACATCTATATATATGTAGATATATGTGTGTGTGTGTGAGTGTATAAAATATAAGGATAAAACCTATATTAGATTGTATCTAGTAGCTAGCGCGTAAACGAATTAAGGAGAAATTTAATACAAGGTATCTAATGTATGCATATATATATATATATATATATATATGGGTGCGTTTGTGTGTGTATGTATGTATACATACATATACATATGCGCACATCTGCAAAACTGTATTATAAATGTATTTCAGAATAATGTTAAGATGGAATAATAATTTAACTATTTGATTTTCATGGTATTTCAGATTTTGGGCATACTAAGTCTTTGAAAGTATAATACAGTTTCACGTTTCACAGCCAACGGAAGACAACGCTTTTGAAAGTTGAGTATGCTGAGTATGTTTCAAACATTTTTACTGCATTCTTGTGGAACATGGACGGTACACCGTAGGAATCTGAAGTTGCTCGATCGCTTTCATACATACATACATACATACATACATACATACATACATGTATGCGTGCGTATATATACTCATATGTATTAGAGGATAATTTTATAACTTCATGAAACTGAAAAACAATTTCGTTCAACCAAAGAACAAAAATAGAAATAGGACTGCAGCTGGAACTGCTCCGGTGACACCGAGGCGAAAGGAGAAATAAATTGAAAGGTATAATGAATAAACGCTTCAATCTGTCGGAACAGATTTATATCCTCAAATTATCAAGAATTGAATATAAATGTACATTAAAACAATAGGGCACCCAACGGTAAAAACCAACAGTATGAAATATACATATATACACGAATAAAAGGTGATAAAATCTAAAAGTGAAATCGAATGAAGAAAAATATATGGAATAAATTAATGCATAATAAAGGCGACTAAAAATTTAAGGCAATGGAGTTAAAATAATATAAATATAGATATATATAAATACAAAAATATAAATATAACAAATAAAGTGTAAGATAACCAGAACAGAATGCATTCAAGCCTATCTCTACGATCGTTTCAAAGGATGCTGCTTCACATCCAATAAGGAAATCCAAAGGCAACACTTTTTCATCAGGAGAAAATTTACAAAGGCTTCACATTTCTGGTTATCACATTTCTGGTTATACACATATACACGTATGTATACATACATATGAATACATACACACGTTCGTGCGCGCACATGCTCCTGCTCATGCGCACACACACATACATACATGAACACTTGAATATACATAACTGTGCAAAAATATATACGCAAACCTATATACGCATAATCAGAAGCAAACACTGAAAATAATATTCATGTATTCACATTCTTACAAATATATGCATATGTAAACACACGCATAAAGACCAGCATATACACATAGATTCATTATGATGCAAACCAAAACCTACAGTCGAACAGGCGGAGAGGAGCAGATTTTGTACATACATACTTGTGAAAACGCATGGCTTTGTGGTTAGTGTATTCGACTCACGATCGCAAGGTCCTGAGTTCAATTCCAGACTGTACATTGTGTCATTGAGCAAGACACTTTATTTCTCGTTGCTCCAATCCACTCAGTTGACAAAAATTAGTTCTACCTGAAACTCGAAGGTCCAGCCTTTTCACATTCTGTGTCTCACTGAATCTCCCTGAGGACAACGTTAAGAGTACGTGTGTCTGTAGAGTTCTCAGCCACTTGCACGTTAATTTCAGGAGCAAATGGCTGCACTGCACAGAAGCTAGGCAATTCGTTTGATCGTATCAACTGGAACTTTGATTGTTTTTCAGAATATAGCGTTTCTTCACTTCTGCGCTTGCTTTGCCAGCTTTCTATCTTGTATATCTTTCTAACATAATTTGAATGAAAATATGATTTTTACTGCACATGAATCCTAATTCAGTTAAAAGAAAAACCATGCGAAATAAAAGTTCAAGTAAAAAAATGTATGGACATAAAGATTCACATGTAATAGTTAGTTCATTGTAGTAACATAGTTACTGTCAAATTTTGCAAGTAAACGAAGATTTTCAATAGAATTTATGATTGCAGTTCTTTCATTTCTTCCATTTCTACTTCATTTTATTTAACAAATTTCCATCGACCTTTCTCTGAACATTTGTCGGTACACAATTTTAATCCTGCAAATTTATTTTTCGGAAACTAGAAATATTAATTCATGTATATCTATCGAAATGGAGCAGTAACATATACTGCGGCTGACTGAAATCAACAGAACATGTAGCATTCAAAAACCAAACCATAAAAAAATTCAGATGTCTTAAATTCCATCATCAGACGTTTCAAGGTGAGCAATTTCAGAGTAGGCTCATGATACAACAGAACTATCCTTCTCAGTGAATGGCCTCAATACGAGGAAACTGACCTGTGGAGAGAAAGAGTTTGGTCAATAACAAACTTACTACAAAGTGGCATCTTATCCCAGACCAACATGAAGAGTGTTTCATTGGCGAAACACATGTAAAACTTTAATGAGTTCCAGCATGAATTGGTTAAACATAATTCTCTAAATAATATTCAATTGTTTTTTTTTTAATATTTATACTTCAACTCCCATTGTTATGCATTTTAGTTCGCATTTGCTTGTTACAAGGAGTTGTAAGTTTGTTTGCAGTCTTTGAGTGCAACCCAGTCAATGATATTCATTGTTTTAAGATAAAGCTACGACTTTAGAACCTGCTCGAGTTATTTCTCTCTAGTATGTCCTACTGAGGAAGGCTAAAAAGCCACAAACGCGTCTGGGAATCCTCTAAACACTGAGTAGATATTGTGTTTTTAAACTTTTTGTTATAAGTGAGAATCTTTTCTCCACCGTAACTGCAGTGAATTTACCTTTTAGAATACGAAGTATATCACTAACGTATTTTGACTAAGTTCGTTTATTCCTCATCACTGCTTAGCGCTCATTGCATTTATTGAGGCTGGCCGGTGCAAAGCGTAATTCATTCACTAATATCCATTGTTTCAAGATAAAGCTATGTCTTGAGAATCTGCTCGGGTTATCCTCTTTAGTATTTCCTAACAAAGGAGGCTAAAGTGCCAGAAAAGCGTTTGGGAGTCCACTTGGAGGTAACTTCAGTGAACTTGTCTTTAGAAGTTAAGATATTTCAAAGATATCGTAACTACTCCAAGGTCCGCTCCTATTTGTACCACTGGCCAGTTCGACCAATGGAACATAGAAACACTTCCTGAGTTACTCTGACTCTAAGTAAGTGCTATATATGTGGGTGGGTATTTCGAAGACACATGTACTCTTAACATAGTCGGCGGGCAAAAATCAGCGTGAAGAAGAGTTAGGCAAGGACGGACTTTTAAATTACTAGTAGAATCCATCTACTTAGCATCTACACGGTTTTCAACTAGAGTTTCGTTCAGCCAGCATTATGGAATGTATCACTAACCTAAAATTACATGCTATGAGCTCGAAGCAGAGACGTCCTGATTTCAAAACAAATTTTTTCTCTGTTCAGTTGTACTTACAGATATATACGCACATATACCTGTGTGTGTGTGTGTGTGTGTGTGTGTGTGTGTGTGTGTGTGTGTGTGTGTGTGTGTGTGTGTGTGTGTGTGTGTGTGTGTGTGTGTGTGTGTGTGTGTGTGTGAAGTGTAAGATACCTAACACGTTGAAAACCGGATAGACAGATTGGCGCGCGCACACAAACCTAGCGATAGAGACATAGATGGATAATGACGATAACAAGAATGAAATTGGATAAACTCTAAACCATAAAATAAAACACATCCAAACCTTTATGTATACCTACACCTACTCATTATCTACTACTGCCAGGACAATCTTAAAGCTGACAAGTTTGCAGAACAATAAATTATAGAAACAAAATCAACAAAAACAAGAACACCATAGCGAATACACATACAGGATTCATACACAAATAGTAGTTGATGACAATAAATACATGATTATTGTAGATATATACTGGCACACATCAACATTAAATTACTGTCAACACTACCATCAACAGCAGCACGACGATTGAAAGAAGACCAGCTATGCAGTGAACAGAATAATCAGGAAGAGCGAACTATTATTAGCAGTACGTATGATCTTGTTGGCAGAAAGACATTTTCATAATGCAACTGTATATATATACATATATATATATATATATATATAGTGGCTGTGTGGTAAGTAGCTTGCTTACCAACCACATGGTTCTGGGTTCAGTCCCACTGCGTGGCACCTTGGGCAAGTGTCTTCTACTATAGCTCGGGCCGACCAAAGCCTTGTGAGTGCATTTGGT
>NC_068982.1:90799916-90806287 GCF_001194135.2 Octopus bimaculoides | reverse complement strand
ATATATATATATATATATATATAGTTGTGTGTGTGTGTACATGTATATGTGCACATGTATTTATATGTATCGCGATGAGAGTCGGCTGAAAAGTTCATATGATGAAGATAATTTTAAAGAATGTGATCATATGAAATTTAGCTTTAAAAATAGTCCGCTTTGCGGTCAACACACTTCATCCATCAGTATTGCAGTCCTTGGATCCCATGAAGGAAGAATCGTTCATCCTATTGTTCTAGAAAAATCATCGACAACAAATATGACGTCATTGGCACTGTGAAACTGATTCACTACCAAGTGTGTTTTCATATTAGAGAAGAGATGATAACCAGATGGGGACAAATCAGTAGAATAGGGAAGGTGATGAACCAGTTCAAAGCCACAGTCATGCACAGCAGCCATTAAAAGTAAAGACTAGTGTGTTAGAGAATTATCCTAATAAAACAAAACTCCATTTCGTCAGTTTCCCTGAGCGTTTAGTCTTAATAGTCTTAATAGCCTCAGCAAGTTGGCATAGTTCTCTCCCTTGATGGTTAGGGTCATTTGAAGACAGTCAATAAACGAAATGCCTGTTGCATCTCCAAAACTGAAACCATCCCCTCTGTTGCAGATGAAGCAACCTTAGTCTTCTATGGGGTAGGTGAGTAGGAGTATTTCCAGTGCATGGCTTGTCTCTTTCTCTCCGTCTCAGAGTGACAGATCCAACTCTCATCGAATGTTAGAAAACAGCCACAGAAACCAGCTAAATCTGCCTTAAACAATGTCAGATTTTCCTGTGATGCGATCAGCCTAGTGAGATTTTGATCAAGTGTCAGACGACGTATATATATATATATATATATATATATATATATATATAAGTAAAATTTGCTGTGTCTTAATGACCTAGTTGCGAGAAGAAGTTAGAGGTGTATTCAGAACGCTAGATGTAATATAATATCGTAGTGGCGTTCAACATGTATGTTGAAGATAATGACATTTCACTAGCAGGTTATAAGGCAGTTTGAATAGGATGAGAAGATGTGTTTTTGATAGCAAAGTGAAGATATCTGTGAAAATGAAATTAAGAAGTCCAGTTCATACTGGGTTAACTGTATTTTCTCCTGTTGACAAAGGTTTGAGTATAACTTCATCATAAAGATGCATGCAAATAAATCTTTAACCACTTCATTTTTCCTTATAGTCATACGATGAAAGTTCTTACAGGTAATATCAAAAGAAGATGGACTGGATTTAACATCAGTCATATATTTACAGAAAGTAAAAATATATACAGTGAATCTATCACAACATAATAACGATAGGAAAAAATCCAGTACTTATAATAATGAAGAAAAACATGTTTTAAAAGAATCTGTCGGGAGAATGACGACAGGAAAATTTTTCTTAGCTAGTTCCTCAAAACTACTCTAAAAAGATTGAGAAAAACATGACATAATGTCATGAAGGATTAACAATGAAAAGTAGCATTGCCAGAATGAGTGACGAGCTCCCGAGTGGCAACCGAGTGGCACTAAATAATTTTCCAAAAAAATCAGAGTTTATATAACTGCTGTAAACTCGATTCTAAGAATCTTTCTGGGTGGAAAAATAACTTCACGAATATTAGAAACAATGTATGGATAATAAAATTGACCAACACAAAAGCGTAAGACATTTATAAACAAAAGGCAGCCAACACGACTATGACGTCATGCTACTGCTGCTGTAGTCTTATAACCACTACATGGTCAATCACCTGTCAGCCATCACCATATGGTGAACACGATCAATGCTTTTTTAAATTTCAGCTGCACACTTTTGTACTATTGATAAAGCTCAATCGTTATTCTTTAATATAGCAACTATGTCAGCATACTGCCCTTGAGGGTTAAGCCCTTTTTCTGCATGAACATGACAACATTACAATGTTAAAAGAATTCCGATGGTTGGGCCTCCAGCCAGGCTTTCGTGATACCCTTAAACCCAGGAACTTTTCGTATATATATTATGTAGATACAATCTCACTGTCTCTCACCTCCCACACTTCCATTCTTCCACTCTTCCATTAAAACTCATACTCATCGGTAACAACTTCAGTCAACAACAGCTCTGATCCTCATCGTGTTGGCTATCCTTGCTTTCAAGACATAAATGAACTCAGGTGACTTCATATCTAGAAGCTCAGTACCATCCAACCGCGCTAATATTGATATTGGAGCAGAGTTACTGTATAAGTTAAGGGAGATAATATGTAGATTACTTTCAGTATTAATAATTTTCGTGTGAATGTTATTTTTAAATCAAAATTAATTCAAATAAATGTTATTGATCATTATTGAACTATTTGAACTTCATAATAAAATTCTATTCATTCTTGATTAACTTGAGTCATAAGTTTTAGAAAATGAGAATGTTAAATAAAAATATTGTAACATGTTTCTAGATTAAAACTTAGTGAAAACTGTGAGCGTGTCAGCCTATCTATCTATCTATCTATCTATCTATCTATCTATCTATCTATCTATCTATCTATCTATCTATCTATCTATCTGTCTGTCTGTCTGTCTGTCTGTCTGCTTGCCTGCCACCTGTCTGTCTGTCTGTCTGTCTGTCTGTCTGCCTGTCTGTCTCTCTGTCCGTCTGTCTGATTGCCTGCCTGCCTATCTGTCTGTCTTATTCCGAAATTGCTTGTTGACAGAAGGGGTACAGGAAATACATCGTAGTATTTAAAAAAAAATGTTTGGTTAATTACATCATTTTATGTTCAAATTACAGCTGTTATATTACCAGTCAGTTCTGGGATAAATTTACTCGACTCTCTCTCACTATGTTTGTGGCATTGAAATTATTTTAGAAGCTATAACAACACTCAAGGCAAAGTGGTTATGAAAGTTGCTTTGCAACCATGGCCCCTTAGTTCTATCCTACACTAGAGAATCTTTGACAAATATTTTCTCCCATAGACTCAGCTCGAACTAAACCCTGACTGTTAAATTCAGACAACGAAATCGACGCGGAAATAGTCCTAGGGACTTTTTAGTACGTGACTTTTTAGTACGTGACTTTTTAGTACGTGACTTTTAACTTTTTAGTACGTGTCTGAGAAAACTGTGGTGTAAGGGTTCAGAATATTTCTCTGATCTGAGTTTTAAGCTGCTACTGGAACATTAAACATCGTTTCCTTTCTTTATCCTAGTAATATTAGAGCTCCTACGGATTAGAAACGTTAGCCTTTCTCCTCTAAATCAGTTATAGCGAACTTTTTTTCTATAATTCCCTGTAGAGAAAATCGAGCATTCTAGAAAGTTAACGATAATAGTTTTAGTCTTGGTATAAACAGGATATGATTTCTCTTTATATTTACTATATATTTTTTAAAATCCGCAATCAGGTCGAGATATATAGCAGTCACAAACTTTGTACAGTTATTGTCATGAAAATTTATCATAACACACTGAAAAGGAATCGCTTTTATAATTTTAAAATAAACGCGCCTAACACAATAAATTGTTTTGTAATATATAACATTTTGTATGCAATATAATTCTTCCTTTCAGTTTCTAATGTTTTCCCAGTGAAAAGATTATTCGCAATTTGTTATATGGCTATTCTGAATTCCTGGAAATATTTCTATTCTGCTTTATACAATGAAAATAGACATTGAATCTGCTCTCTGTGTAACGGAAGCTATTACACAGTTTATACATTCTGACAGTATTTCTCTTAGATATAAGCTACATTCATCTGCAGTGCATTTAGCCATATGTTGTATGTAGCACATCTAATGATAATTTTTGATTAGCTGCTGATATACTTTGTATGATATACAAAATTGTCTAATCGATAATTCTATCTTCTGACTTCAGCAATACGTTCAGAATTTAGACAATTAATGGACACTTAGAACAATTCAGTAGATTTATTGTAAATTAAGGCTCCAATAAATTTCCATAATGGGTTTCATTCTATAAGATGATGAATTAACATTTTTTTTTGTTTGTTCATATTTGTAGTTCAATTCGTTGAGAGCTGAAAGCTACAGCATAAAATAATAGGCGAGAAAAAAGAAAACTAGAAAAAATTGCATTTTCTGCTCTGTGAACAGTTATTTAAAAGCAGAATAATGCTAGGTTCTTACATTTCCATCACGTGATCAGCACAAGACTGTAACTAATATAATTAAACAGTTGCTGACCTCTACTGGTTTTACAAACATTTATGTGCGATATTCTTTATTGTAGTCGATTTCGAGGATTTCATGCGAATCTATGCCATCACCTTGCGGTTTTGATATATCAGATTCTGATTTATTCGATTCTGAATTCTAGGAGAGAGGAAATAATAGCTTGGAAAGTCAACAGTTTTCTCAGGAATATTACTGAAACAAATGCAAGTAAATGGATTCAAACTAAAACTAATCACTGGAGAATCACTGGAGAATAAAGTCAATACTGTTGAGATTTGGAAATAAGTACCTGACAAAGCGACCAAGACAAAAGCAAAAGGTTTGTTTGCGGTTCTCAAAAACAACTTTCTTTTATAACATCAGATTAAATGACACAAGTTCAAAATTTTCGAAACATCTGAATAACTAACAATTTAATAATAACATTGGCTACTAACTTTCTAGTGATCCAAATTTTCCAATCGGGTCCGTCGCTTACGACGTCGAGGGTTCCAGTTGATCCGATCATCGGAACAGCCTGCTCGTGAAATTAACGTGCAAGTGGCTGAGCACTCCACAGACACGTGTACCCTTAACGTAGTTCTCGGGGATATTCAGCGTGATACAGTGTGACAAGGCTGACCCTTTGAATTACAGGCACAACAGAAACAGGAAGTAAGAGCGAGAGAAAGTTGTGGTGAAAGAGTACAGCAGGGTTCACCACCATCCCCTGCCGGAGCCTCATGGAGCTTTAGGTGTTTTCGCTCAATAAACACTCACAACGCCCAGTCTGCGAATCGAAACCGCGATCCTATGACCGTGAGTCCGCTGCCCTAGCCACTGGACCATTGCGCCTCCACCGCGTCGTATACTAACTTTAAAAAAATAAACTGTAACACTTTTGCTGGTGAAGTTACCACCTTTCTTTTGTTCGTTTGTGTTCCAGTCCCTGATGAACATACATTACAAAGCTCATACACCCAATTACATCTGACTACATCGTAGATACGTCACCGAATGTGAACACACTTCTGGTTACTTCTTGCAGGCAAACCGACCACGCCTGAAAGTGCATCTTCTCTTTCTCTTAAACAAGGTACTCCGGAACTAACTTCTATCCTTAACTCTTCCGGATTTCTCTTTCTGTAGAGTTTTATCCCAAATCTACAAAACATGACGGCGTTTGCCATTTCTAAGAAGGACAAGTTCACTAACCAAACCAGAAACCATTGCCAGGTCGCTGGACTTCCGAAATCAGAAAAGTTGCGAGAACGTGCGTAAGTGATAACATCCTCCATTAAAGTGAGACTCTCTTCCTTATATGTGACCACTAGTACGGTTTTCGTACGTTACGTACCTCTGACCTCGTGGCCTTGAGAAGTATGATGCAATTTTATGTACTTGGACCCAGTAATACATTCGGTTTTGTCAGGCTTGAAATTCTTTTAGTTACGATGCTCGCTTATGTATGTTACCATATCTCTTTACTTGTAACAAAAACTTACTGTATTTTTGAAACGTGCGCTGATATGTCTCAGCCTAACTAAATATTTTATAAATTGTGATGCTTCTCAAGCGTCGAAAATAGCTCATACATTCTCCTTTTCTTTACATGAACAACCCACTTGCTAAAGCTTATAATGCTCTATATTCTTAGCTAAATGATTTTTATCACCATTTTGACTATTTTGCCTTGACACACGTCATGCCCAACGCTACATGAACAGAAACTTTAAAACTTAACTGTCTGGAACACAACCATGAATTTTACAATCATTCATCACATACATCAAGATAACAATATCGTATTACAATTTCTCTACTCAGGAGCAACATATTCCGTAAACTCTCGATGTCTTTATAATTTCTAGGCTAGGCAATCCCCGATAATCTCATGCACAGATTCAGTTTAAGAATTAGTATTTTAAGAATTAGAATTTCAGCTCTAATGTATTGTTGATTCTCTAAAAAGCTCGAGTGCAACCCATATTTTACCGTAGCTTGCATCTCTGATGCATGCACAAACATCCTAGACAACATCCAACAGTGTCATTCATTTTACTGGCGAGAGAACTCAGACCAATAATTCATATTACAACATCTGCCTTCTCCTGCTCCTCCTGCTCCTCCTGCCCCTGCTCCTCCTGCCCCTGCTCCTCCTGCCCCTGCTCCTCCTTCCCCTGCACCTCCTGCTCCTGCTCCTCCTCCTCCTGCTCCTGCTCCT
>NC_068982.1:90786097-90799675 GCF_001194135.2 Octopus bimaculoides | reverse complement strand
TGCTCCTCCTGCTCCTGCTCCTCCTGCACCTTCTCCTCCTGCTGCTGCTGCTGCTGCTGCTGATGTTCCTCCTCCTCCTCCTCCTCCTCCTACTACTACTACTACTACTACTACTACTACTACTACTACTACTACTTGGTTACATTCCACTTCTGTCTAACCGTACACAATACATTCCTAAAGCCCATGTAGCTCTTCATACGCCAAACATGTTTCCCAATCGGTACTATCCATAAGTGTGACACATAAATGTCCTTCTACCTACGTTGTCCCCTAGGGAAATTTGAATTGAATATCAACTGTATCGGTTTTCTTAGTCTATAAAATGTTGCGAGCGCTTTTTCTTTTCTATAGTCTAACTAAAAATTTGTGGTGGCACATTTATAAGGAATTTGTGCTGCAATATACATACAGTTTGACTTCTTTTGCTATTCGATAATTTGAGGACAAGTAAAGAGTTTTTTGAACGAACGAATATTTATTGCAAAAGAAGCGCACTCAAGTAGAGATTCTAAACAATTAAACCAAACCATACATTATCTAGAAATCGGCATGTGAAAACATTAATCTTTGTACATTGAGTAAAGAAATCAGAATTAATCTGACTATTAGCAGGTTAACAAAGTTTGGTATAGTTTCAAGTAACAGCAGCAGGAAGCATTTTTTACAATATCAGCAATAGTTCAACTCCTGCAGGTAATACGAATCACGAGAAGCAAAACAATTCAGTTCAAGAGAAAGCTGCAGGTGGTGTGAAGGTCAAATGACTGAATGAGTTTGTCTATATGAATAGCGGTAGAGTTCTTATTGTAGATTTGCTAAAAGTGAGAGAATTCGAGAATGAAAAGTACTTCATTGAGATATAATCGTAAAAGGAAGAACCGAATAAAATATATTTAACAATGCAAAGTAGTGTAGTTGAGACGAGTAGAGACTGCAAGAAAAGCGAAATGAATGCATCGATTGGTTTTAAGTCTCAGTTCGCTTGTTGAGATAATCAGATACAATTAAACTAGCAAACATTAGACAGGGAACATAGTTGGATAAGGTGTTATGCAGCAAACGTTGCTGCTGATTTTACTGTTGCAAATGGGAGATGCGGGGAAAAAAGCAGCATGCTTTTATTTGTACTCTTACAAACGTTCAACTTCTCATCACCTACTACAACCTCATTCAAGCAGCAAGACGCTATTTTCTTCGCTTCTTCATCCATGAACGAAGAGACGACTTTAAATTGTAATGATCTCCTTTAAAATGTGATTTCGTCTTACCAACACAACCTACTTTTGCTTTATGATATGAGGAGGAATCAAAATTGTGTTGTATGTTATAATATTATGATGATGATGTTGATGATGATGATGATGATGATGATGATGATGATGATGATGACGACGACGACGACGATAAAGACTATGTTATTAGAGTTATTTCAGATATAGAATAAAGATGTCAAATATGGAGTTACAAAACTGAATTAAGTTATATAAAAACAGATAGTTTAAGAATACAAAATACAGCATATGCAAATTTACACACACATACGCACATATACGTGGATATAAAAACATACATACACACATATATTTATTTATTTATTCATTTATTCATATTTAGACGAAGTTAGGGAGTGACTCTAATTCGGAGATTTTCGTGCATTGGCATTTATCAAACATACCTATATATATATATAATAAGTCTTTTATATATAAGGGTGTGTGTGTGAGCGTGTACACATACATACATACATATATATATATATATATATATATATATATATATGTTCTCTTCTAATTGTATTTATTTGAACAATTCCTGGAAGAAAAGCGTTAACTTCTAGCAAAGATATAAAGCTGCATGGTCGTAGGTAAGAATGTTAGGTTACAAAAATGATACATAAAAACAAATGTCAAACTCTGAACTTAAGCAATGCCTTGCATATTTTTACTTTTCTGCTCACAAACTGTTTAGTAATGGACGCGGTATTTGTCTTTCCATCTTGATATTAGGCATTTATTCAGAAAACTATGTGCACCAATTATTATTGGTATAAATGTGAATTTAGAGCCTGGGTATAAAGCTGAAGGTTTTAAAGTAATTGTCCGTAGCTATCCTCTTTCTCTTTGATTTTCAAAGACATATTCACATCAGCGGAATGATCTACCAATGTTCCTTGTGTTGATGTTTATTTACTAATTTATTAAGAAGGAGATTTTTCCGAATGGTATGTTTTAGAAACAACGTCATACTGCATTGGGAGTTAGTACTTCGGTGACATTTTTATCAGATACTGATTACATATGTAATGTTTTCCGTAGAGATGTGATAATCGACATTTTCATTTGGGCTCCAAGGGCTTCACCTTTTGTTCATGCGTGTACGTGTACGTGTGTGGGGGGAGAGTGTGTGTGTGTGTGGGAGAGTATGTGTGGGGGGAGAGTGTGTGTGGGGAGAGTGTGTGTGGGGAGAGGGTGTGTGGGGAGAGGGTGTGTGGGGAGAGTGTGTGTGTGTGTGAGAGGGGGAGTGTGTGTGTTTGTGTGTGATTGCGCTGATGCTCATGTGGACATGTTCAAAATTTGACATAATACCCACAAGTGTTTATTCGACAGAATAAACAGATGATTATAAAAAAAAACAATAATTCATCAGTTACGTGCGACGGTATTAAATTAAGATAGGCACTTGTATATAATACTGAATGTAAAGACATCATGAAAAAACTTAACTATGATATTTATTCGGAATTAATATCTCTTATGAGTTAACTGTGTTTAACAACACAAATATATCAAGTACAGATGGTGAAAATCGTCCACCAACCTTGGTAGGAGTGTTAGATGCGTAATTCTACATCTTTGGGCTTTGTCAGAAACTTGTACTTACTGACCAATGCATGTTGAGACAAATTTCGTCGTAACTGAGGTAGGAAAACTGATTTGAAAAATCTCTGGTATAGCAATTAGCCACTTTGGAGCAGTATAGATTATAGTTGCCATCTGTGTATCATACAGCACGTAAAGGTAAATTAATTGCAGTATTTGTCCGCTGTTTTAATCTCTGGTATGCAAAAATACACACACATATATATGTATATATTTGTTTGTGTGACTGTCAATTTTCAACAGAATTAGTGTTAACTTGGAGCCTAGTGTTCTCATGCTGAAGATAAACGACGATTTTTCTACCAGAAAATGACTCACAACCGAAATAAAACCTAACATGATAGGCTGACCTTATCAAGGTAGTTTTTCACACATGGAAGTGTAAAGTATTAAATCATTCAGAGGTTCCAACGTTTCTAGTTTTAATTCCTTGCATCGCAGTACAAAAGATTAATTCAATGTACAATACAAATTCTAAACAATATTTGTGATTTTATAAAATAATAGAGTTAAAATGATTATAAAATAAAATACAATATATATTAGATTAATAATGCTTGTGTGTGTGTACAGATACAGAAGAAATTGGAATGACAAAGAAAAAAGAATTCTGTAATAAAATTGAGTAGTTTACAGCATGAAGGCACTTCATGTTTGAAGCTCCAATAAAGTTATAGGGTGATAATCAAGCATTTAGATATCAATGCACTCAATCACAGTGTAGAAACAGCTGTTAAATAAACGAAGTTCATAACATGACTTTTATTTGGCCATTCTTACTATTTATTACCCATCGGTACGCGACTGATACTTTATTATGAGGTATATAATGTATAGGAGTTCTAACAGCAAGTTATAAGCATCGCTGTGCCTAAGTAATACACGCGCACACACACGCACGCACAAACACACATACACGCGTACACGCACACATGCATATATATATAGAGAGATAGAGATAGAGATAAAAGGATAAATAAATCCAGGTATGTATCTAGAAAATATTCACTGTCAAGTGAACTTGATTAACTAGATCAATCAGATATCAATAAATTCATATAGAATTAATACCCAAGTTAATTCTTCATGTATGAGGAGTAAATCCAAATATCTCTGAAAATAAATTCAATAAATCTGGTGTATATTATGACACAAACAAAATGGAGATAATCACATCTTTAATTGGTGATAATATCATGCAAAACTGACGGTCGTTTCTAGTGTGCCAGCATATTTAGATATAGAAAGAAAAAAAGTACAAAATACCATTCAAACCAATATATCCGAAAATGTGTGCTGACACAATATTAACAAAGTAATACAAAAAAGGTTAAATTCAAAGTGAACCGATATAATATTTCTAATACATGAACATATACGGAAAAAAAAAGAAGAAATATAATGTTCTAAGAAAAAATAGTGTTCTATTAAAACTTATGATGCCATCAGTAGATAATGGAAGAATAAACAAATAAACAGTAATTCTACATCAATTATTTAGTTATCTAGTTATTGATGTATATATATATACTTTATTTCAACGAGATATAAATTATTATTTATTAAACCAACTGATCACGTTTTAAATGCGCTGAAGCAACTTAGAAAAATTAGGCTTATTAGATTATAGCAAATGCAATTACGGCGTCTTTTACTATTGAAATATTTAAATGTTTTTTCTATATTTATGGGAATATTTCAACGTAACACTGGTTCAACAATTTAATATTTTTGATTTTAAGGTAATTATGCACATTTAAAATTACCAGTATTGTACGATGGAGCATAACTAACAATGCCATCGTATTTCTGTCTAAATACGCTGGCACAATAAAAACAATCTGTGATTTTCTCCCTTCTTGTTCATGTTGTTATACACACTCACACACACAAACACATACACACACACACATATACGGTAATGGTAAAAAACTCCTCTGTCATGAATGATCATGAGATTGCACCGAGTAAGTTACCCTCCGAGGCACAAGTCCGGGCAACATTGTTAATGGAAGACCAGCAATCACCCATGCACATCTGCCTGCCCTCTCCGCGCTACCGATATTATCCAAGGCAAAGGCAAAGGAAGATATAGGTTGGCATATATCGTCAGTGCAGTGAATGGCGGAGGCTTGATCTGCAATATCTCCGGATGTGTATGTTTATCAAGGATTGGATTCATTAGTCACCAGTAGAATCACAAGTGTAAAGTAGACGTTTGCACAATATTCTTAATGGTCAGTGATCGGATTCCTCGGTCCCGAGTGGACAGCCCAGTTAAAAGTTGGCTTCAGATTTTACGTTTTATATATTATCAATATACAGAGCAGGCAAGACAGAAATAAGCAGACTTGCTATAGTTGTTAGTGTTTTTTACGTGTGTGTATGTATGTATACTTATAATCGTATGTTTGCATGTATGTACATATGTATAATAATGTGTATCTTTATGCAGTTTTTTTTTAAGCAATAGCTTGCGAGTTTAGTGTGTACACTTTGCAAACAGGAAATATTTAACCTTGTTTTACTGATAGTGTTAATTTAGTGACATCTACAATATATTACCTGCTGACAATGTATCTGTTTTCTTTAATAATCGACGGACATTAAAAGATCTATACGTGCTGGCTGGTGAGAAAATGAAAGTGTGATGGTGGTAGAAATAACGAGAGAGGGCAGAGAAAGGGAGAGAGCGAGAGAGAAGGAGAGAAGAGAGAGAGAGAAAAAGGAGAGAGAGAGAGAAAGGAGAGAGAGAGAGAGAGAGACAGGAAAGAGAGAAAGAGAGAGGGAGACTCTATTTTGCAAACTTAGATGTCAGTGATATGTTTTTTAATGGACTTTCAGATCACCTCTAAATTAGAATATCTATGATAGAGGTGTTCCAGTTACGATAATTCAGTCTTATTTTAAAGTTATCACGGATATCGGCTCATGTTATCCAATATGCCATTTCTGTATTAAAACTGCAGAGTGTGATGAAATAAATAAAAGAAAAACAATGACACTTAAATGAGGTTCACATTAGATTTTGTTGTATTTATTTACAGTCGTTTACCTTTTGAATTGAAATACAGCTGATGCTAACTTCACTTATCCTACTTTCATGGTCGGTAAAACAAAGTACTGTTCAAATACACAATTTCTGACCGATGTCAAAAACCCTCTCTGTCACAAAGCTGTGGCTTGTGCACTTGATGATATGAAATGTCGTAACTTCTCACCGCCAACTACTACTTTGGCAATACGTCCGGTGACAGAAGCACTTTAGCAATATATATATATATATATAGGATTAGGGGTGAGTATGCGCAACGAAGTACTAAGAGAAACTTTAAGAATAATCAAAGAACAAACTGCTTGCTATTTTGAAGAGGAATTTCACAGGTAAATATGAAAAAATTCCAGAATCCCTGCAGGCCACTACTAGTTAATGTCTATAGGCACGGAAGTGTCCTTCAAGTAAACTGTCGCGGAACACGCAAAGTGACGAAACCGTTCTGTTCCTTTTTGTGCAGTATCCAAGCATTGTTGACCTTTATAGTAATGATGTGTGCAGAACATAAGCCATCTTAAAGATCACTCTATCTAAACTCGTTAAGTAAGACGATCTCCTCCTGTTTGATGACTAAGGTGAAAAGATCTGTGATTGACTCTTCTTCTTTGGGCAAGGCTTCATCGATATTTTCCAGTAGCACCCAGAAATGAGTTGAGCGTAGAAATGAAAGTGCTCCTCTCTAGTGTATTTCTCAAAAGGTAGATGAAAGTGGTGAAGATAGTTAGAGTGGAGAGAACAAATCTAAGCATGCAGCTGTAGATTGGAGAATAACATTGGGCAGAAGAACACATCTTAGAACTTCAGAGAGATCTTGGTACAATGTCTCCTTGACTCGTCCTTGTCGGAGAATCACTAAAATCGGGTTGACTTCTCATCCATCTATTGATGTCTTGTATACTCTTCCAATGTTTGATATTTATCTTTTACCTTTTATCTTTTCCTTGTTTCAGTCATCTTTTCTGGGTCGCTAAAATACGATCTGGACAATGGGGTCGATGTAATCGACTGGCTACTTCCTTGAAAATATCAGGCTTTGTGCTTATATCAGAAAGAATTATTCTTTCTAGGAAACATTTGTTTACGAAACAACCATGAGAAAGTTTATATTCCTTTGTTAGTTTAGATCTTTCCATTAGTCTTAATGTTTTTTTTATAATTGTAGTAGAGTCTCTTGTTGTGTGTGACAACTACTGCTGACAAATCTTATTCAAGGTCTTTCCACTCGCTGATTGTGATAGTAGTTGCACTGCAATTCTGACACTCATTCCACCTCTTTTCCTTCGTCAACAAGGAAGCCGAAAGTGATTTTGATACAAACAGAAGCCATATATATATATATATATATATATATATGTACCTGAGAGAGTACGAAAGATAGGGAGAGGGCTGAGATGGTATTAAATATAGCAGTGCACCTTGAAAACTATTGAACAATTAAATTTAAGCGAAATAATACTCGCTTTTAGTATCGCAAAATAATTTTGCTACGAAATACTCATAGATTTACTTCAAGTTCAAGAAAGTTATTACGCTACCATGATGATAAACAATCCAATGTATTTGGTGTTGATGAAAAATATTGAGTGAATATGAATACTTCAGATTAAAAGCTGTTTTAGTCTAATCAGAGCTTTTTGAAGATGAGATTATGTAAAAAGTTTCGGTAAAAAGATGGATGCAATACTTAAAGATGATGAAGCTAAAGATTGATGGAAGATAGTGGCGGTCCAAATAAGGAGATTAGAGAAATAACATAGACTGAATAAAGTAAATTCAATTTATGCAAATGAAATTATTCCAGAAATCCCTTAATTTGTTTAGAGTTTAGTTTGATAAATTCAATCGCTTTGGAAATTAAATGAAACTACTGCTTCCGCCTGTGCCACCTTGCAGCATATGCGACCCGTTTTCTGTAATTTCCCACTGTCAAACGAAGAATAAAAGTCTGAAACATATCCGTTCCGCTTAACTGTTAAACCTATCGTCCTCTTTTATGAACTTTGATTAACAAAGTCTCTACCACCTTCGATACAACCACTAGCCAACACTTTAAATAAAGCTATCCGACAGAAAGCAAGGCAGCATTTACTGGTTTCGGTTGAAACAATAGATGGAAAACAATTGCTACTGGTAGATGGACAATAATTATTTTCCCAGTAGGTGGTATACTAATACTTTAAACATTAATGAGATCTTGTTCAAATAATTAGGTAAGCGTAAAGGTATGTTAGGGTATAGAAAAGAAGTTAAGATCAACGATGAAGCTATATTCATTAGCGGAATCAATAATTCGTGACACCAAAATAAAGTGTTTTATATATAAAAAATTCATATATATTAAAACGGTAAACTATGAAACATTTTAAACTCGTATTTGAATAAGATAAGATAAACTGAGATAAGGCTTAGGCGAATAAATAACATACTTATGCCAAGCAATTAATTTCAAATGAAGGAATAAAAGGGAAATTCTGTTGAATTATATCTTATGGGAATGAGAATTTTTAGAAAATTAAAGGATAATTCTAAAAAAAAACCAACAAAACAAAACAAAGTGGAAATCTTGGAGGCGTGGTAACTTACTGCACAACCTCCAAACCTAGTTTCCTGGTATCGAAGGTGGTTTCTACAGAGATGACAGTCATAATCTTTCAAAAAATGTAACATTGAAAATACAGATAGAATTAGAATTTATTGAACTTGTCTTCGAGAAATTCGGATTTCTAATTGCCATAGGAACTAACATAACTAAACCACTTTAAATTTAACTAAATCCTTAGAATATTCTTACACTAAACCAAATGAATATACAACTACCTACATTTGAAACACCTCAGAAATATTACTAGTAATTTAGTTTCAAATATATCTAATAGATTATGTAGTATTTTTGCCTGTAATTAAATGTATGTTGAGAATATCCGGAACTATATTGTACTATTTCAGGGATAGCGAGTGAAAAGACCTTGAATAGGATTTGTCAGCAGGTGTCACACACAACATTAGACTCTACTGCTACTCTAAAAAGCATTCAAACTAATAGAAAAACCGAAGCTAAAAAAGGAATATAAATTCTCTGATGATTGCTTCGTAAACAGATATTTCCAGGAAAGAATAATTCTTTTTGATATAGGTACACGGCCAGAAAGTTTTGGAGAAGTGGCCAGTCGATTAAATCGATCCCAGTACTCGATTTTTAATTATTTTATCGATCCCGAAAAGATGAAAGGTAAAGACGACCTCAGTGGAATTAGAACTCAGAATATAATGACGGGCGAAATGCGTTAAGTATTTCGTCTGGCGTAGTAAGGATTCTTCCAGCATGCAACCTTATTTCCAAGTAAGAATTATGACGCGCGGAATGGTTGCAGAGTTAATAATTTCGCTTGCAGGAATTACAGTTCGAGATCATTCTCTTATAGAAATAATTGTAAGAAAAGTAATAGTAATTAATATAACAACCTTCCCACCACCATTTAACGTAACAATTTTACCTTACCATCTAAATTCCTTTTGAAATTACTCTCACGATACAATTACTGAATATGAGTAGAATATATATCTATTATTTAAGTGCATAAAACTTAACCTGACCTGAACTTGCTAGGTGAAACCCACTTAATTGAAACCGGAAATGTATTAATGACAATATATTCCCCATAGACTCAAAGCGTCATATTAGTTGTATAGATTAGTTGTATAGATTAGTTGTATAGATTAGTTGTATCGATTAGTTGTATAGATTGCTGTGTACTGTGAAAACCTATACTTAAAAATTGTCTGCAAAAATCAACTTGCTTTCTATTTAATTTAATTCTACTAAATTGTACTTAAATATCATATTTACCTCACCACAAGCTTCATACGTGATAAATCACCCCGACTTTAGACTTTGCCGATCAAATCGCATAATATTAAGCCCCTTACTATTCTTGAAACATATTCACGATAACCTGTCAATCCAAACCACTTGCGATCATATCTATTCAGCTATATATCTTTATAACTCACTTCTGTATTCTACTCATTCATATTATATATTGATCTTCTTTAACTTTCAGAATGCTACGTGCCTGAAAATTTGATTATCATTCAATTTCATAATTTATATCTTCTTTTGTAATGTTCTTTTATTATATTTACTTTTAATCTTTTTATTGGTTTATTTAATTCATTCTAAATTCTCAGTTATTAATACTTTTCTACTTAAGACAGTATTTTGCCTCATGACACCAATAATGTTCCTTAAAACACATGAACAAAAAATAAAACAAACTAATATTTTCAAATATTATAGAGCCTGCCATTTTTGGTTACCCATCAATGATTTTAGCTTTCGTTATTTTGAATTATTCCATCCAGTTCATTTCCCTGGACGTTAGAATTTCAATGTATTCCCTCCTCAGTTTTTTGACCATACTTGATAAAAATTGAAATTATTAAACAAGCATCCTTAGCTAACACACACTGAAAAGACATATATCTTTGCGTAATGTAAAAAAAATAATATATTACCATCCATCAACACGCGCGCGCACTTCAGATATATATATCTTTATAACACATTGCCTTTGGTATAGTAAATATTGAATCCATTAATTAATATGCTTTAACTCGTCCATCGTTGCTAATAGCATTACCGTACATTTTAAACTTAGCTACTTATGAGACGAAAAACCAATTTACATTTAAAACATTTCCCTATTAGGTTATAATTGTTCTCTACTGTGTGAAGTAGTTATTTTCGTTGAAGCAGTAACTTGCATATTGGTTTCTGTCCATACGGTACATGGAAAATTGTCTATCTGTATTAACACTAATAAATATGGTTTGAACTCAAACTAATAAACAGTTTTTCGTTTTTTTTTCTGTTGGATAAACCTAATTCATAGCACTGTTCTAAAATATTTTCTTCTAACATATTAAACATAACTTAATGATATGTTATTATAGAATAAGGCACGCTGTTATCTTCTACTAAATTTTAGTAGAATATTTACATATTGCATCTCTTTTCTTTTCGTATTCATCTATATCTTCGTACCCATCTTACATGTATCTCAGTGGTTTATAAGATTTTGAACTGACAGTTTGCAATATATACTGCTCATTTCCGTATTTTATAGGTTCTTTTCTGTTTTTAATTGTTTAAATTATTCCTTTGAAGAAAGGGATAGTTTCTAACAAAGGTGCAAAGCCCCCTAGTTAGAATGTAGATGACGAAAACAATTTCCCATTTTAAAACTGAGAAAAACCCGAGTAGATTTGGTAGACGGAAACTGAAAGAAGCCTGTCGTATATATATATATATATATATATATATATATATATGTATGTATGTGTGTGTATATGTCCCCCCCCCATCGCTTGACAGCTGATGTTGGTGTGTTTACGTCCCCGTAACTTTAACTTAGCGGTTTGGCAAAGTGACCGATAGAATAATAAGTACTAGGCTTACAAAGAATAAGTCCTGGGGGCGATTTTCTTGGCTAAAGGCGGTGGTCCAGCATGGCCACAGTAAGATGACTGAAACAAGTAAAAGAGAAAAAGTATACTTTTACTGTTCCGCTTACAGACTGTATTCGTAATAAGCGAATCAGTTGAATTCTTTCTCTGAAAATCCAAGCTTATCCAGACTGACAGTTAGGCATTTACATACAATATGATGTGTACCAATTACTATTAGTATAAATGTAATAGATGTAAATTTGCAATCTGAATATAGGAGCCTGAAGTTTTGAAGTAATTGTCCATAATTATTTTGTTTGCTTTTGGTTTTCAAAGAGATATTTACATCAGCGGGACAGCTGACCTCTATGACGGTACATAAGTTTTCTTGTCCGTCCCAAACAACAATATCCGACATGTTATGCTTACACTTGACATATGTTTTGATGGCAAAGTTCCACTAGTATTTCTTGTGCTGATATTTGAGTACATATTCAGTAACAATGGGATTCTCTATATTTATTCCAGGAGAGACTTTTATTTTCTAAATGGCATTGTATAATGTTTTCGCAACAACGTTGTGTCGCATAGTGAGTTAGTACCTTGATGGCACTTTTGGGTACATGCTCATCACATGTGTAATGCTTTCCAAAGAAATATGACATAACCTCCTTTTTCTGTTGTATCTTGGAACTCCAAGGGTTAAACTGCCCCTTTTGTTTATTAGGTTGTAGTAGCAATCTGTTTTTCGATTATAAATCCACAGCCTTCGAAGTGTGATGTGATGTTGCAGTCACGAGTTCAAGAAAGGCTTCGCTTCATGTCAATGTTACTGTCTTCTTCAAGTGTTCGGGAAACATACTCATGAATAGTTTGTTTTTGGTATGCTGAGCGTTTCACTTCCAGGTCTATTTTGAGGTATGCTTGTCCAGCTGATTTGGATTTGTATGGGAAGTCATCGGAAAGAGACATGTAGAATATTGTTTTCTTAATTTTTCACCACTAAGTTAATGTATATAATTCTGCTGCTGTTTAACAATTGCTGTCTGAGAGAGAGAGAGAGAGAGGGAGAGAGAGAGAGAGAGAGAGAGAGAGAGAGAGAGAGAGAGAGTCTATGCAAGATTCAAAGGCTGCCGGCACTGATCTCAAAGCTCTACCCCTTTTATCTCTTCTTAAGCAGAGCCTGTCGTTATCAATACTTCTGTGGAAATTTCCAGTTGATATGAGAATCTTGCCGGTTTTAACGTGTATAGAGTGGATTTCTTTTGCAGATCAGTCAAGTATCCCAAATGTTGGAATTAGCACTGGTACTGAAAATGGAATGTAGGATATTATCTTGTTGTAAGAGGAAAGTTTTGATTGCTATATTTTCTGGTATAATATTCTTGGGTCACTCTATCTTAATTTTTGTGTCTGGGGGACTGATTTTCTCCATTCAACCATCAAACATGAGCATTTCTATGTTAACTGAAAATGCTGTTGTTAATTTCAGATCTTTTCAGCATTGTTAACATTTTTCGCATATATCTAGAGGTCATCCATAAAGAAATTATGGGTTATGTTAATATCTCTAGCAGTAGTCATTTGATTTTTGTAGCAGGAATGTAATGGATTTAACACCTAAATGAACAGAGAGACTAACTCCTTGGAATATTTCCTTTGAAATGTTTATGGTATTGGAGATCGTTCCATTGTCTGGTCTAAGTGTAAGAGTTGTTGCCAAGGTCTTTGCAAGTATGTATGTATGTATGCATGCATGTATGTATATTTGTATGTATGTATGTACGTATGTATGTATGTATGTATGTATGTATGTATGCATGCATGTATGTATATTTGCATGTATGTATGTATGTATGCATGCATGCATGCATGTATGTATACTTGTATGTATGCATGTACGTATGTATGTATGTATGTATATATGCATGCATGCATGCATGTATGTATGTATGCCTGCATGTTTGTATGTTTGTATGTAACTACTTTCTGTTCTGTTATATCATTACACACACACACACACACACACACACACACACAAAACTGTATATTATATTTTCTGAGACTATTAAGTACAATATTTAAGAAAATGTTTAAAATGACGAGAAACACAGAATTCCCATTATGCCTATTAATTTAGGATATATATAATATATATATACATATACATACATACATATATATATATATATA
>NC_068982.1:90778989-90785232 GCF_001194135.2 Octopus bimaculoides | reverse complement strand
ATCACATCACATCACACCACCACGCACACACTAGTACTGACCACTTCCCAGCCCCACACCATTATCCACACACCTACACATACACACATGCACACGTCAAGGTCCCCAGCCCTCTTCCACACGCACATAATACTCTCTTATACACACGCAAGCGCACCTTCGTTTTGGGATCACCACTACTTAATTATCACTCCTTCTCCCTAGCTCTCCTGTGTGACCCTCCTGTTCGGCATTTGCCATGATAGATCGCTAGCCACTACAAATTCTTTATTTTCTCTCCTTGTTTTTCACGTCAAAGAGTTTTTCACTTCCCGAGCGTTAAACTAATACATCCGCTTGCTGTCTACACTACCTGTCTTCGTCTTTTGTTTTTGTTTTGTGAATTCTCCCTATATGTATATATACATGCATATACATAAACAGCCCGGATCAATTGAAGACTGTAAATATTTGGGCAGTATCATTACTTAGATACTCAGCAGCCATTGTAGATTGGACAAAAAACTGAACAAGCAAAGCTAGACAGAAGAACTAGGAAGGAATTCAATATCCATGGGCAGGAGTAACAAGATTATACTTACCTAGACGGTAAGGCGGAAGAGGGTTAATATCAGAAGAAGACTCGATGGAGTTATCTAGAGTAGATGTAGACTCATACGTAGCTAATAGTGAGGATGGTTTATTAATATCTGCTAGAATAACAGCAAGACATAGGGAAACCAAACACCTAAACGAAGTTAAATGCCAGAAAGAATAACAGAAATTATCAGGCTAAGTCGTTGCATGGTAGATTCCCCAAAATAGTTGCAGCAAGTAGTAGTCGTGAGACATGGTTATGATTGCAGAAATGAAAACCGAAAAGGGAGATAAGGAGATTGTCAGTAGCAGCACAAGATCAAGCATTAAAGATTAATTGGATAAAAGCCAAGATAGACAAAAAACAAGTACATTGCCAATGTAGGTTATGCATATCAAAAGAGGAAAGCGTAACTCATATAATAAGTGAATGTAGTATGCTGAAACAAAAAATGCAAGAAAAAACATGATCACCTAGGGAGAGTAATCTCCTGGGAGTTCTATAGAAAGCTAGGATTTGAACATATTGATAAATGGTATGAACACGAACTTTGTAAGGCACTATAAAGTAAGAAATACAAGATTTTGTGGGACTTTAACATTCAGACTGACAGAGTAATAGAAGCTAGGAGACCTGATCAGTAGTAGTAGATAAAGAGATCAGAACATTCCAGATAATTGACTTTACAGTCCCAAATGATGAAAAAATCAATATGAGAAATATAGAAAAATAGCAAAGTACTATAATCTAGCCATTGAATTACAGATACTATGGAAAATGCGAATAAAATGTATCCCAGCAGTTATAAGTGCATTGGGAACTATCTCTAAAGAACTGAACAAATCGATAGAGGAAATAGGCATAAAATCCAGTTTAATACAACTCCAGAAGACCGTGTTATTAGGGACAGCTAGGATACTAAGGAGGGTTCTTGGCATCTAAATTCAGTTAGGATTTTGTCTTTTCTAGCAGTCTAATCTGTTGTGTGTACATGAAAATGATAATACTTATAAAGAATGTATTTTTAGATTTCTGTGTGTGTATATAAATATATATACATATATGATATATAGTCATATGTACGTGTGTATATTTATCTATGATATATACATGTATACTTACATACATACACACATACATACATACATACATACATACATACATATATACATACATATGTTTCGCACCTGGATACTTATATTCGTATACGATTACAAGAACATACATCCATACACATATAAACGTGACAATAATTACAAGCTTGATATATGCAAGACAATCTCAATAAATATATTTACACTGATACATCTATACTTCCTTATGTACAGCGATTAAATCATAAGTACACACATGACTACATATATACATATAAGGTTAATGGATCCTCGTCTGTTTTGATGATGAGTATTCTAGATGTTCGATGAAATGAACTGCCTGCTTATTGACTTATTGCGTCAGCGGCCAAGCAATCAGGAGATATTTGTGGTAATTGAATAATTACATAACCAGAGTCAGTATAACAGTGAATACACATAGCCTAGTAGTTAGGATGTTGTACTCACAACTGGGCAGCTCATTGTGTTCTCGAGCAAAGCACTTCATTTGAAGTTACTCCAGTCCACTCATCTGCAACCTGTTCAAGTGGATTGTTACAATCTAGGTAACTTATACACATTGAAGAGCGGGTAGAAAGAGCGGCTGAAGATAGACCAGCGTGACAGAATATGTGACATGGTCAGCCTTTAGAAATTTATGTGCAGCTCATCCGTTGGAATGTTTCCTTTCTGATAGGGTATGGGTGAACACGAGACTATGCCAAAAGATATTAACCGAAGCCGCCATTATTGGGGATCGAACTCAGCAACTCTGATGTTAAAACGGACTTTTCAATCATTCGACTATACAGCTATTATAGATAACGGCCTCTCCTCCTTAGAGCTTGGTGATCCCGTGCCACTTTCATTCAAGCATTTCGATATACTTATTTCTTATCAAGCATGTTTTGTGGAGGAGCGTGTCATAGTGGTTAAGGTGTTGGATTCATGATCGTAAGATTGTGGCCGCGATTCCTGGACCGGGCGATGCGCTGTGTTCTTGAGTAAATCACTTCATTTCACGTCACTCCCGTCCACTCAGCTGGCAAAACTAAATAATGCTGCGATAGACCGACATCCCGTCCAGGAGGGGAATATATACCTCTATGAGTCGGCACGACATGAGAAGGTAATTTTACCATTCATGTTGTGTTCAAATTTTCTAGGCGTAGTTTTTTTTACCTCGTCAGAGCATTAGCCCGCTGGAAATCCTTGTACGTCATTTTTGAAGCGCATCAATGTCAACGGTCATGAAGGACCGTTGACATTGGTTAGTGCAACTACTCGTTCATTCAAATCCAGTGAATAAACATCATCACATTATCATCTTCATTGTCATCATTATTGAACATGCATGTTCCATGTTTGCATGGTTTTGGCAGTTTGACAGGATCCAATTTATCCTCAAATTACATGGTGCTTTAGTGTCTGTTATAACATGGTTCTCTTTCCAACGCCAACCACTTTACAACGTTAAATTGATGCTTTTGTTGCAACCAGCAAATGAGTGCGTCATGAAGTCTGCAAGACTACGAACCGCGTTCAAAATGCAACAATATGCTAGTAAGTGAAGGACAAAACGGATTAAAAGTGTGAGAGAGGAGTCCTGAGTAGAATAGGCTATTTGTTGTAGAGGAGTTATATGACGGCTCAAACGTTAGAAGAGAAGGTGGTAATGGATAAAGTGGAGCCAGAGTGCGAAAGTGGGGGAGTAAGAAATGACAAAGCTGTGCAGCAGAATAATGATGACGATACGGTGGACACAAAGAAAAAATAGAAAAACAAATGAGTCGAATGAACAGAGTGATAGTAGCTCTGATTCTCTTCGCTCTGAGTTCAAATCTAGCAGTGGCCAACTTTGCTTTTCACTCTTCGAGTATCGATATATAGATTACCGATGGATTGGGGACATTAGCGGGATTCTTAGACAATAAGACGCAATGGTTTGCGCTTTATATTGCGCTGCTTTGCATTCGTGTTCAAATTTCATAGGTTACAATAATTCTATCAGTGGAAAAGTTATAAAGAAGAGCTGGCATTGAATCAAATGTACAAAACCAAAATAAAAAATATGCAAGCTAATATATGTTTTACTTATGAAAATGCACTTACATCGCAGAGAGCACGCGCACACACGCGCACACTTACACACAAAGACACACACACATACGCACACACTCAGACACACAAATTTCATAGAAGTTAAATTGAACTCCGTACGACTCTATCTATCTATCTATCTATCTATCTACATATATATATATATATAAATATATATACATACATATATACATACATATATATATATATCATTTAATATTAATAGGATTTAGCTATGAGCTCCTATTAGTTTCATGCCTTTGAAAATACAATGGTCGGACAAGCAATCATTCAGAACCAAATGTACAAATTTTAGATATAACTAATTGCTTGGAAATACACGGCATAACTACACAAGTTTTTCTGGTCGTTGTATTTTCAAAATATGAAACTAATGGTAGCTCAAATTTCAATCCTGTGTATATTAAATGTTACTATCTCCCACTGAATGGAGTACTTTTTCTTTGATTACACTAATAACGGAGCAATACACAAACACACACACTCACACACACACACACACGTACGCACCCCACCCCCTACACAGAGTCATAGCCTTAGTGTCAAGGAAAAACACCCAGTACACTTTATAAAGTGGTTAGCTTTAGGAAGGATATCCAAGCTTAGAAACCATGAAACTACGAAACCAAGACGGAGCTTGGAACTCGATGTAGTCCTGTAGCTTGTCTGAGACTCTCAAACTATGCAACCCACCTCAGCATGGAAGATGGACGCTAATCGATGATGATGATGAATGATGATGATGGTATGCGTGTGTATATATATATATACACACATACACACACATACATATACATGCATTTATATATACACATACACACACAAATACACACACACACACACATACACACGCACGCATATATATATATATATAAAAGTTATATATATATATATATATATATATATATATATATGTCTGTGTGTGTTGTCTATGTTTATCTGTATGGTTATTAACATAAAGGAATAACGACAGGTACACATACCCAACCACCAACATGACAAATATAGCCATAGACCTACACACCTACGCAGACATACACATGTAATACTTATTCATAGAATATTGCTCGACTTTTAACATTGCTTTCATTTTTAACATTTCAGTTCAGCTCTGACTAACTTGCTCACAAAATACTTTAGTTTCATACTTGGCAGATTTGAAAGACTCGTTATTCATTGATCTGGTTATTTTCTTTTTCTTCTTACTTATCTGTAGTGTAGTTATGCTTCATTTCATTAAAATCAGACAGATCTTCAATATTAAACTTGGAGTGAGTTGACTCTTCTTTTCAAAGTATGTATTAGTCAACAAAGTTATCTTTTTATTGCTGTTCTTCCCTAGAATTAGTCATAAGAAGAGCAATTCTTTCTTGTCTTAATAAGGGTGTAAAATTAATTCATTCTTGCCTTACTGCATTCAATATGTTAGCAATGAATTCAGTTGGCCTCCCTGAGTATTTTCCATGTCAACATTTTAAATAATCATGACACTTGATATCCATCGATTAGAATGCTATATTGCCTTTTGTCGCTGTCGTTGTCACAATACTGTCAAAGATCAGACTAAGTATTCACTGCATTATATTTTGAATTAATTTTTGCTATCTTAAATTCTAGGATTATCGCTCTTGTCTTATTTCATCAGAATGATTCGTTAACACAATGCCTATTCTGACTACAAGTGTAATTTTAATTAATTAAAAATTCCTGTCTTGTAACATGAAATATGGAAGTGCTATTGATTTAGAATGTTTCCGGTTGCTATTGCTCTAGGCAAGCTTCTAGTGATGCTGAGAGGAATTTATAGAATATCTAGGACTGCATCAGCCAGCGTATCATTCTTCTTTTAGTCAGTAAAATCTGATATGTGGAATTCTGGCTGCTATTATAGCAAAATGATTGATTATGTAGGTAGGAGCGTTGAACCTTGTCCGCTGAAGAATTTTATCAATATTGTAATTTAAAACCATCTCCTGTCGAAGTTTCTAAAATCCGAGATGCAAAAAAAAGGAAACAAAGTCCCTGGTACTAAAACAACGGTTCTTCACACCCCACGGAAAGCTGCAAATTGGCTGAGTCGTAAGAATGTGGGATCAAATTTCACGGAATTTGTGTTGCTACTTTGTGCAGTGTGTTCAAATATCACCGTGGGAAACTCAAACATTTATCATTGCATGGTCGCATAAATGTGCCAAACTAACGCGACGTATTAGCAGAACTATGAAAAAGTTGAGGTTCTTTTGTGTGCATTTTGATGGCAGCGCCTGCGACAACACTAGTCATATTCATCTTGCCTTTTTCTTTGACATTATCGGTATTGTGAGAAAGGAAACATGCATGAATGCTGCAAATTTTATTATCCGATAAACGAAAGCAAGCGTGTAATAAAGAAAAATAAAGAAAGAAATGAAAGATAGTAAAACGAAAAAAGGTAACAAAAAAAAAAAAAAA
>NC_068982.1:90777659-90778979 GCF_001194135.2 Octopus bimaculoides | reverse complement strand
AAAAAAAAAAAAAAAAAAGTAACTTAGCCCTTGTACAGAAATGGTCCTCTAGAAGTCCATGGTCAGACATGGTCATGGATTTCTGCATCAGGAAGGAGTTCCCAAAATGATCATTAACTAAAATTTCACAGGATTAGAATTAGAGAATTCATTCTTCCAGATAAATGATGCAAGTATTTGAAAATATATTAATTTCTGACTTAAGAACAAGGCAAACAATTTCAAATGGACGTGTGCCAGTCGATTATATTGACTTTAGTACACAACTGAAACGTAAAACAAAAGGCAAAATTGAGCACGGTGAGATTTGAACTCAGAATGTAAGGATCCGGAACAAACAAATACTGCAAAATATGCTTTTTCCAGTGCACTAATGATTGTTCCAGCTTGCTGCCTTAACATTTTGCCAACCATGGGAGTCACCGGTAACTCTCAATTGTGATGTCTTTTTTCACGAAGCCTCACATTACCGGAGTTCAAACTACAGTGTTGGAATTTTGGTGATGTGCACAACACGTTTCAGTATTTCTTTGTTTTTCAAGGAATCTACCTGAAGATATCAGAAGATTTCAAGTCACATTCATTCTCTTCACTGGAGCGTTGGATTCCATAAAATAAATTTTGTAAAGAAAGGAGTCATTAACGATTGTATAATACTTTCTGAAATATAATCTGCAGAAAAAAATGAATGAAGAAATTCATAAATGAAAGAAAGTATACTGGACGTCTTAACACTTTTTATCGTGTGCATCACCGGTGATTCCCGTGGAATAGAATGAATATAATATTTGTTCTGTAGAACGGGAGTTATCAATAGTACTCGTGATATAAATCAATGTGATAGCGTGTATAATAAACAAGAACATATACGAGGGGGTGCTGAGAAGTTTCTGGCTTTGGGTAAAAAAATACAGGAACACCAGTTAATTATGATTATATTCAACATATTTTTCTCTCAGATTCATATACTTATAGCAGTTGTCCTTCAGTTTTTCTATTCCCTGTAAAAAAAAACTCGGAAGTTTGGGCCTCCAGCCAGGCCTTTCACGAAACCCTTAATACCAGAACTTTTCAGCACCCGCTTCGTATATTTTTTTTATTTTTTAAATTCTTTTACTTGCTTCAGTGATCTGACTGTGGCCATGCTGATGCACCCTCTTAAAGGGTTTTTAGTCAAATCGACCCCAGGACTTATTCTTTATAACACTAGTTCTTTTTCTACCGGTTTCTTTTGCCGATCTGCTAAGTTACTGGAACTTAAACACACCAGCATCGGTTGTCAAGTGACGGTGAGTGGCAAACACTGATACACACACAAAT
>NC_068982.1:90773114-90776254 GCF_001194135.2 Octopus bimaculoides | reverse complement strand
TATATATATATATATATATATATATATATATATCCTGGCATCCATCACGGACACCCTGCAGATCTTGGGAAAAATCGGGCGTCATTGACCGGACATTCCAACATCCCAGTTTTAGAGCTGGTCACTTTCTTGAAGGTCTTATTTTGTTGTTAATTGGTGCTCTGACTAACAGTCTGCTTGTCGGATGTTTTCCTAATCCCCATGCACCCAATGAAGATGGCAGATCATGCATATTTAATAGGCAGAAATATGCTTGATTTTTGGGCAATTTGCTTGTTATTGCAACCAGACGAAGCGACTGGCAGCAGCGTTGATGATGAGGAAAACAACGACTACATCAAGGTCAATTTCCTTCATTTGAAACTACGACGACAAACAACGCTCTAATATCATTTTAGCGTCACATTGATATTATAAGATTCAACTTTTCTGATTATCCTAATCCTCTATTTAGTGCATTTATAATTACTTACGAATCCCTTAGTTAGGGAATTAATAATTAGTTTTAAGGTTTAATTACGGAAAATAGGTTTATTTATCATGGCATGATATTATTTTCTATTCTTACTTTAACTTTAATTACTTAATTTATCTTTGCAAGTAATCTAATTCAGTAACATTTTTAAATGACGTTTTATGTTATCTACATTGTTTTGTTCCTTGAAGCTTCAGTCAGAGTATTTACTTTGTGTATAAAGTTTGGTGTCTGCAAGACAGTTTTTAAGTAGCCGATATGCTTGCTAGAAATATCTCATTCAAATGATATCTTTTAAAACTTAGAGGACTACAACACTCTGCAGATACATTATTAAGATTGCTGGTCGTTTGTTGCAACGTCTTTGGTTATAAATCCACAAGGCTAGGTTTCATTTGAAACTAAACAACAACAGCAACATTCGTGGCCTTGTAAACGGAATCGCTTTTCCCATTGAAAATGATCTAACTTTACATGGGTGAAAATTGTCAAAGAATAGACTCAAAAAGTTTCTCAAACAGGGTAAGCGTACCTCTAGCAGTAAGCAAGAAGAATTGCAGAGTTGCGTGAGGTTTGTAAAAGAGCAGTGGAATTTTGAAGTAATCACAACCGTCCAAACGCAATGTGTGCATCTAGAAAGTGTGCGGTGAAACTTTTGCTCTTCCCATCTACCTACCGTTGTGAACAAGAAACATCGGCAATGTTTATAACAAAGAACAAATTTTGTGCAAGACTATCAAAGACTAGAATCAAGTTGCTTGTTAAAAAGAGCCAAGCTGATCCGTCTCGTCAAATATGTAAAAATAAATAAGACTAAATTTATTTCTTACATAGGCAAAAGGCCAGAGATATTTGAGGCGGGAACAGTTGATAATATCAACTACAGTACTTGACTGGTACTTTACTGTATTGATCCCGGAAGGATGAAAAGCAAAATTGACCACATTGAGATTTAAACTCATTAAATTAAGTTGAATTAATTAATAGCTTATAACACCTGTCTATTGTCTGTTCTTAGACACTACCATCTCACACTATATTCGTTACATTAGGTGTCGTAACACTGCTCGACTTGATAAAAGGAGCATGCTGGAAAAAAAAAAAGAAATGGTTGTCGTGAAGAAGTTCCGCTTGCAGCCACGCAGTTTCAGGTTCAGTCTCAATCTATAGGATTTTCGGGGACAACTGCCTTCAACTATAGCTTCGGAGCTGCCAATGTCTTGTGAGTGAATTTGTTAGATAGAAATTGCGTGAAAGTCCGTCGTATACATACATACATACATACATACATACATACATACATACATACATGTTGTTGTCGGCACTCCGTCGCTTACGACGTCGAGGATTCCAGTTGATCCGATCAACGGAGCAGCCTGCTCGTGAAATTAACGTGCAAGTGGCTGAGCACTCCACAGACACGTGTACCCTTAATGTAGTTCTCGGGGATATTCAGCGTGACACAGTGTGACAAGGCTGGCCCTTTGAAATACAGGTACAACAGAAACAGGAAGAAAGAGTGAGAGAAAGTTGTGGTGGAAGAGTACAACAGGGTTCGCCACCATCCCCTGCCGGAGCCTCATGGAGCTCAATAAACACTCACAACGCCCGGTCTGGGAATCGAAACCGCGATCCTATGACCGCGAGTGCGCTGCCTTAACCACTGGGCCATTGCGCCTCCACCCATACATACATACATACATACATACATACATACATACATACATACGTGTGTGTATGTGTGTGTGTGTCTGCGCGCACGTGTGTTTATATTGGTGTTTGTGCTTGTCCCACCATGCACCGTTTAACAAAATGGGCTTCGATTTAATCGATTAGACTCTTAAAAGTGGTGTTCCAGCATGGCTGCAGTTCAACGACTGAAACTAGTAAATGTTTTAAAAAAAAGCAATTAAAAATATCGCATCCCTAGTGCAGATTGTGTTAATTTCCTTTCATTTCATAACAAGAAAGCAATGAACGCCACATCCATACAGAGATCTAAGTTGACTGCTAAGTCTGATTGTTGCTGCTTATGAAAATCTGTCTTTAGCTGGTTCCATGTTACCGAAGCAAATGGATTAATGCAATTTCTAAACAGCCATACCGAATTGCATTGTTTACTTCGCAGCGTATCATGCACGTGACTAATGACGTCAATAAGCTATTCTTCTCTCTGCGGTCTTTTGTGGAGTGATAATTTTCGTTTGCACACTTCTCAGATATTTTCCTAACAGGCTTTCGAAAATGCGTGTTTATCCCTTTAAAATCAGCAATGTAGATTATATCATAATAGAATAGATACCTATGTGTGTGTGTATGTATGTGTCAGTTTGTCTATCTATCTATCTATCTATCTATCTATCTATCTATCTATCTATCTATCTATCTATCTATCTGTATGTCTGTCTGCAACTTGTCTGTCAGTCTGTCTACCTGCCTGTCTGTCTGTCTGTCTGTCTGACTGTCCGCCATTCATCCAACCATCCATCCATCCATATAGTATGTATGTATGTATGTATGTATGTATCTATCTATCTATCTATCTAGATATATAAATTTATATAAATAAGGATAAGATCGTTATTTAAAATACCGATCCTATCAAGTGGCCAGTATGGGAACAAAAACCCCAAAAGGTAATTATTATTAAAATTATAATTAAGAG
>NC_068982.1:90764975-90772796 GCF_001194135.2 Octopus bimaculoides | reverse complement strand
TATCTATCTATCTATCTATCTAGATAAATTGAAATTTAGAGGTAATACTTGACAATTGTAAGCACCTGTGTATTCCAGCTAGTGGTTGCGGTGAAAGAATAAATTGTAAATCCAAAAAATAACAACAAAACTACAAAGGATTCCGCGGTACACGTGTTTCAAGCTTTATATGTGTATAATATAATATGTGTATAATTTACAAAATTATTTCTCTCCCAGGAAATTATACCACCTCGGCGTTGAAGTAGGAAGAAAGGTGTGATGTAAGAGGTGAAGATACTTTCAGTATTCTGTATAGTACTATACCTCGTATAATTCTCCACCCAGACATAATCTCTCCGGTCCTCCGAAAACCTTCCATACCTTGCCACGATTCAGAATTATACGAGGTATAGTACTATACAGAATACCGAAAGGATCTTCACAAAATTTTATCTATCTATCTAGATAGATAGATAGACAGACAGAGAAATACATAGATATCTACATATATGCATATACAAGTAAACTCGCATACACGCATATTTGTGTGTTTGCTAACACACATACATGTAAATTTAATTTATATGCAGCTTAAAATTAATTGGCGTAATACAGTTAATTTTAGGCATACATATATGCATATACCAAATCCAATTTGTAACGATGCGCATGCATACACTCGTATACACACACACACGCACACACACAAACACAAACACATGTACGTATATGTATGCGAACGTATACACGTTAAATATACAAATTTAATATTCTTTAATAGAACAAATTAAATTGTTGATATAAATAGGATCTCAGAAATGTAGCGACTGCTGTTAACGTGTTGAAGAATTATACACTGAAGTAAAACACTGAATGAATTCGGAACAGATACAAAAGAAATGTATTTTAAGGAAAGAGAAATAGGAAATCTGATTTAGGTACTTTTTTTCTGTATTCATTAGTGACAATAACGATGTGGAATTACTTGTCTCACTGCTTACTGCTGCGATATCATACAGACATATTGTCAAACTTGTGAGACGTGTTGCTGTTGCTGTTACTGTTTTCATTATTTTCATTATTATTATTATTATTATTATTATTATTATTATTATTATTATTATTATTATTATTATCATTATTATTATTATTATTATTATTATGTGAGAGAGCGGTGCATGCCATCAAAGTGACACTGGGGTAAAATATACAAAGCCAAGTATATACTGAAGGTATATACCGTATCAACGAGGGAACTGACTTGGACTTCATCTTTACCATAAAGTTTGAGATCATCCATGAATAATAAATAGTTGACGTTTTGTTGGCGGCTTTTGAATATATACCCAGCTTTTGCTTTCCTCAGAATCAGTGTTAGTGATATCAAGTACAGTACAAAGATGAGTGGGGAAAGGCAGTCCCCTTGGAAGATGCCCATCTTAATTTCCATTGTCACTAAATTTCTTCCGTATGCTGTCAGGTCCGTCCTCCAATTTGCCATACTTTTTCCAAGTAATCGCTCAACATTCGATGCAATACCAAATAGGTTCACACACTCCATAATCCAAGAATGTGGAAGATAACCCTCATAATTTCTACTGGAATATGCCCCTCCTAATTTCTACTTGGAAGATGCCCTTTCTAATTTCTACTCTCCCTAAACTTCTTCCGCATGCTGTCAAGTCCGTCCTCCAATTAGCCATATTTTTTTCCAATCAATCGCTCAACATTCGATTCAATTCCAAATAGGTTCATACACTCAATGTGGGATCATATCGCACGCCTTACGATAGTCGATCCATGACATGCTGAAGTTACTTTCCCTCCTCTCGCAGTCTGTAAGTACAGTTTTATCTATCAGGAGTTGATCCTTGGTACCTCTGCACTTACGCTTGCAACCCTTCTGCTCAGGTGGCCGGACTCCATTTTGTTCGAGACTTTCGTACATTGACTCTGCGACTATTCCAGTCAAAAACTTCCACATAAGTGACAAACAAGATATCGGCCGTAATTGTCTACCGTATTGCCCTTTTCGATGTCTCTCAGGAATAGCACTGTAGTACCCAATGTTAACCACTCTGGTGTTACTTGGGCGGCATTTCACAAGGTGTTGAGTTGCGCAGCTATTCGTGCAGGACATTCACCAAATCTTTTGATCCAGTAGTTTTGAACTCTATCTGGTCCCGGGGCCTTCCAGTTGCTCATTTTTTTGCTGATTTCTTTCACTTCCCTAACTGTATCCGGTCTATTAGCCTTGATTTATTATTATCATTATTATTATTATTACTATTGTCGCCGTCGCTTAACCCAGGGCGACTATGATCAACCGCGCCCCTATTTTGAAAACTGTATCCAAGATGTCACCCGACGTGACATCTTACTTTTTATGGCTTATGATTAAGAGTAGTATTGGCTGCTGATCCGAGTTGAAGCTCCTCTATTGGTTTCATGTTGTTGTTGTTGTTGTTGACCTAAGATCAGCTCCGATGAAATATATCTATGATTGAATATTTTCCAGATGACATCCCATCGTTATCCTTTGTTACAAGATACATACAAACATGTTATTCAATGTGTCCAATCATTTAAAGTCAGTAGTATGTAATATACGGGCGATTTAGCTGCAATTTCTTTACATAACTTTGTTGTTGCTGTTGTCGTTGTTGTTGTTGTTGTTGTTCTTTTTTCTTCTTCTCCTCCTCCTCCTTCTCCTCCTTCTTATCGTTGTCTCAGATGTTGTCATTGATATTGTAACTTTTGTAGGCGTGGCAGTCATTGAGGTTGTTGCTGTTTTGTCGTTATCATATTCGTCATCGTTGCTGTTGTTCTTGTTGTTGTTAGTGTCATTATTATTTGTGCTGTGGTCGTTGCTGTGGAAACATTTCTTTATTCGTTACTCATTAATGTCCTTGAAGCGGTTCCTGACTGCAAAGCAATGAAACATTCATCAATTATGCAGTATTCTTGCTGCTTAGTGTATTGAACTGAACTGTTCTCCGTGACGGTGCAGGGGAGGAAGGATTGACTGGAAGTATTTGGAGCAGTACTGTCTGGTGAGGTATTGTGCATTTAGTAAAGGTATACTTGTGGACGCATCGTATGGGGTGGATTGAAGATGAAACGCAGATCCATGTGGTTATTACTGTTCTTATCTTGAACCAAGTCAGCCATGTTTCATCACACCTATGATGAAAGGCGTTCCAAACGTGACGATCCTTTCTTTTTTGTATTTCATTAGGATTTCATGACCTCGTACATTTTACTACTCTGTTTTACACAACAGGGTATGATTTGAGGGAGAGAGAACTGCATATAGGATCACCCACTCGTTGTTGTTGCTACTGGCAAACTGGCAGATTCATTAGTGTACCGGACAAAACGCTTAGCAGCATTTCACCCGTCTTTACGTTCTAAGTTCAAATTCCGCCGAGGTTGACTTCGTCCTTCATACTTTCGGGATCGATAAAATAAGTACCAGGTGTGTACTAGAGTCAATGTAATAGATATTATCCGCCCCCCCTTAAAATCTTAAGCCTCGTGGTTATAGTAGAAATGATTATTTAGCCCGATGCTGGGCCTAATCGAGCAGACCTATTATGTAAGATAGCCTAGCCATAACTACTACATCATTTCCCCAAGTTACTACTATTCAGGAAACAAATAGCAAATGTATCCTTTTTTAAGACATTCAGATTGTACTTTGAGAGAGACTTCTAATTCTGTGTTCTGAGGCCAGCTTTAAATTGTATTCCTTCGGGGATATAAAGAAAGTGCCAATACAGTAATGCGGTCTACTGTTCTCTCCCCTCTTTCTTTTTGTCGGCTTGTTTCTTTTTTTCTGGAAAAAACCGTCTGTAGTGAAGTGGATGGGTTCCACCAAGCCTAAAAATGCACAAGACACTTCGTGTTTCGATGACATTCACGACGAACTACAAATAAAAGGAATATTCATACTGGGGCTCTACTTGTACACATATATATGTATGATCCATTGATCCCAAAAAGAAAATAATGGATTGTTTTGATGATTGGTCAATTTGCGCTGAGGGCTTGTACACCAAGACCAACATATTCTCGGACATTGGTATCGATGTTACTGTCTTTGTCAATGTTAGAATCAATTGATTTTATAGATGACGATGCAATTAAACTTGCATGGTCTCTCCGTTTGGTAAAATCCAGAAGCGACCAATTTTTATTGACGCATTTGTTATCTAAATCCTGTTCACTAGGTACAGTAGTGTCATCCCAGATTTCTAAACAATATCTGGCTGGTTGTTGAGCCAACTGTCTCTGCAGACGTCTTCGTTGTTATTGGTATTGGTATTGACCACTTCGAGTTATTTCTCTTAGCTCGTTTTTTTTACGTATATAATATCTTACAGCACTTCACCTGCATCTCGTATCTCTGACTGTCACTCATTTCCACGTCTTTGACATTTTAGTTTGCCTTTTATAGAGTGACTGGAGTGTCAAACACGTTGCGTTATAAGATATTATAATTAAAAAACTTTAATCAACACCCGAAACAACTCCAGTCTTCAGCCATGTGTTTTGATCCTATCCTTTAGATCCTAACCTTTAGATTAATTAAAAATTAATTATTCCTCATCTCATATATTATTCATTGCAATATAATTTAGGTAATTGCGTAGGATTATGTTTGATACTAAAACAATTTAATACAGGACTGGATATCTGAGATCATCTGTAATACTAACTTAATTTTATATGCAATTAATGGAAGTGATATAACTTATGCAAACAGCTTAGATGTTATTTTTAATTTGATTAATCAGATTTCCTAATATTGACTAACATGACCAAAGGTCAGACATTTGAGAAGGATTGCAGTTGACCACATTATATGACTTGTTTTTAATGGAATAATGTAGAAACTTCTACCTGGGCTTTTTAACCTGCAAGAAATAATACTAAGCAAATTTTCTCGTATAATCATAACAAAAGGAAAGATATATTGGCTAACTTAGTCTTAGATAGACTGTCTGTCTTTAAAGGCAGTATAGTCATGGAATGATCATTATAACACGGTTGGATCGGTGTGGGTTTAAAGTTAAATAACAGCAAAATCCACATGTAGTCATATAATTTTCCAGGAAGAAGTAAGACAGATGTCGACTTCTTTTGGTTTCAAACTCATGAAGCAAATAGATTTAACAAAATGCGGCAAAGTATGTTGCCCGACGCTCCACCGGCTCTAAATATCCACTACTCAAGGAATGTTCCTAATATTAATATACTTTCAAGACAACGCAGTGGCAGTGTTGATAAGGGTGCAGACAAAATTCCTTCACGTGTTTACTTACGGTAATTTACGCTTTAGTGTAAAAGGGTCAATTTCTTTTTGTATCCTTCCGCAGTTGATAAATAAAACACTGGTTCCTCTTTAAACATCTGTACATTGCGTCAAAATTTATCCGCATGTGAATGTTGGAAACAATATCAAATATAAGAGGCTTCGGAGGTATTTTTACAGCACTTTTCACATTTTCATTTAGTAATGAGTTTCCATTTGTTATAAAACAAAGGAAGGCGATGAGCTGGTCAAAAGGATAACGTATCAGACAAAATGCTTAGCGTTTTACATTCTGAACTCAAATCCTACTGAGATCAACTTTGCCTTTCATCCTTTCCAGGTAGTTGAAATAAGGTACCAGTTATGTGCTAGGGTCGATAAAAATCAATTTGTTCCCTGCCGTCAAAATTGATGGTCTTGTGTCAAAATTAGAAAGAATAATAAAACAAACGACATTTAGTTTGCTAAAGCAAATTAATTTAAAAGAAATGCCCGCCATTAAACATAAAAAACAACACCAACAATAACATTGACCAATGAAAATGTTGGAGGGAATCTTCTCACCGAAAATTAACGCTATTCAAGAAAGGCAATTACCTGCTGATCTTCCTCAACACGTACGTTATTTTTTTCTGTATTAATTGTGAAATCTGAGCCGTAGACAGAGCTATTTGAAAATATAATGACGGATTGGTGTGTGCGAGCGTAAATACATATGCATATATGTGCGCATACCTAAGTTTATGTGCATGCATGGACACGCATTGCATGTGTATGAGTGTGTGATCGATCGCTTGCGTATGTATGTGCGTGCGTGAATATGCTTGAGTGTATGTGTTCAGGCAAAAGTTATTCATTCGGAGTGTATTGCCCTCTTGATTCAAGTGCACAGATGCATTACAAGTGAACTAAATATAAAACGGAACAATATTAATCAAACTAATTTTTCATATTCTATCTTACAACAATTATCAGTTTATCAGTTTTGATAAAAAGTCCTAATGGTGTGTGTGTGTGTGTGTGTGTGTGTGTGTGTGAGAGAGAGAGAGAGAGAGAGAGAGAAAGAGAGTGAATGTGGATGTGAACACGAGAGCGCGTGTGTGCCTATATGTATGTATGTATGTATGTATGTATGTATGCATGTATGTATGTATGCACGTGTACGCATGTGTGCGAGTGAGCGTTTGTGATTGTGTGTGTGTATATATATATATATATATATATATATATATATATATGCATGGTGTATGTATGAATGTGTGTGAGTGCGCGTGTGTAGATGTGTGTATGTGTGTGTGTGTGTGTGCGCGCACGCGATGCATCCAATACATGATTTGCCTTTTCCTGTTTGGATTCATTTAATCAATTAGTCGTTTGGCAAGTTTCTATAGAAATGAGAAGAGAAAAAAGAGATAACTACATTAATAGCGTTAATAGTCTTTTGTGCTTTCTTTATAACCATCTCCTCCTTAAATCTGTTGAAAATATATTGTCCTTGGGAAGGATTTATGAAGACGATCTCCTTTATTAAGTGTGAGACAAATGATTAAACAGATAATGCATCCGACTGTCAATTGCGTTTTACTGAGTTCAAATTCAATGTAAGTGTTTGTTTAGCTGCTTTTTTTTGTTTTAGTTATTTTAAAGTAGGACTCCATACTTCCGCGCACCTGTCCGTAAGAGATAAATCCCAAACACCATAGCAGCAACTTATTCAAATCCGTGTTAGATTAACCTTTTATCTGATTATGGAAACTAGGTTAAGCATCAATCTAAGCTACGGTAGTTCAGAAGACTATAGTAAATGACACCCTTATTTCATCATCTAAATTTAAATTTACTCTCTTATTTCTAAGTTAGTACATCATCTGTTCCTTCTTAAAATCTACTGAATATGTTTATTATGCCAGCACATATTTCAATAATGTCTGAAATTTATTCACCTTCAGTTGTGTTTTCCTCAAAAATATTAAACTGCTCGAATAACTTTATTGTATGAGTCAGAAAAATGGAATTAGTTATCTCTTTACATTCTTAGTTTAGATAATGTAGTTGTCTGTTTGACATTTCATTGTTGAGGGAGCAGATATATGCCACAGGTGAAAGAGCTTAGGTTTGTTAAAATCTCTTCGATGTGTTTGATACTATCCTCAAATTTTCCATCATATTTTGTGGTATTCGGTGGACAAGATATTGTGCATACTGCTACATCAGCTTGCTTTATAGGTATTATTAAGGTGTTGCAAACTGAGTTTGAATGTGACATTAGTACAAGAGGTGTGACATCTTCACGGATATACATAGCAGCTCCACCGTGGCTTCTTTCTCTTCTGTGTGTACAAACTACAGCATACCCTTGTATGTGCACTTCCGCATCTGTTACATCAGGGGCTAGATGCGTTTCAGTGAGTGCCATGCATATTGCTTCATTGCATGTAGCAAGCACTTTTAGATGGAGAATTTTATATACATATATGTATTATCTAAGTGCATATATATATATATATATATATATATATATA
>NC_068982.1:90761950-90764423 GCF_001194135.2 Octopus bimaculoides | reverse complement strand
TATATATATATTTCTTTTACTTGTTTCAGTCATTTAACTGCGGCCATTCTGGACCACCGCCTTTAGTCAAGCAAATCGACCCCAGAGCTTATTCTGTGTAAGCCTAGTACTTATTCTATTGGTCTCTTTGGCCTACCGCTAAGTTATGGGGACATAAACACACCAGCATCAGTTGTCAAGCGATGTTGGGAGGGGGGACAAACTCGGACACACATACACACACAGACACACACAAACACACACACACACACACGCACACACACACACACACACATATATACATATACGACTGACTTCTTCCAGTTTCCGTCTACCAAATCCACTCACAAGGCTTTGGTCGGCCCGAGGCTATAGTAGAAGATACTTGCCCAAGCTGCCACGCAGTGGGACTGAACCCATGACCATGTGGTTGGAAAGCAAGCTATTTACCACACAGCCTCTCCTGCGCCTATATATATGACTTTCCGTCTTTATGCTGTGCTCTCTTTACGTTCCTTGCGTGGCTCTTCTCCTCCACCTGATATAGTCCAATCAAGAGTTTTGATAGCACATCTGGTGTATAAGAGAATTTGACATCACTGCCCTAAACTGTGTCTCATTTCGAGCCTTTGGTTCGTCTGGTATCGTGGAGAGGGAAGCATCGAGTTTTCTCTTGAAGACCTCTATATCCATGTCTTGCAGGTCTCTCAAATGTTTTGGCAGGGCATCAAAGAGCTGAAGTCCTCTGAAACCGAGGCTGTTGCAGTATCTCGTTCTTATGTGAGATGCAGTGGACGGCACCTTTGGTACCACGCAGTGGCGACCTGTGCGGGCATTCTTGTAGTACTTAATGCCAAAGTTTGGCACCAGTCCTTCCAGTATTTTCCATATGTATATTATTACATATCTCACATACAAGGTCTATATAATATATAATTGTTGAACTATAATATATGAGAAGATCGATGTCGTAAAATCCATATAAGATATCATATAATGTATATCATCATATAATAAAATGTCAGTATAATATTTATCACAACATATAAGATCCTATGTTAAAAGCCCCATATAATATGTATAATATAAAAATGCCATTGTGTTATTGATGCAGTTCCATATGATTTATAAACGGCAGAAATGTCTATGATAAAAGGAATGTATACCAATAGAATAAATGAGTATATGAAGTTATATATAAATTTCCAAATAATATGAAATACAATATGTAAAGGGCCAGATATGTTCTGTGATAACATTTAAGATGGCTTATCATAAAAGATATATTCGACTTTCTAAAAATTCTCTCATGTTTACTTTGAAACCAGTAATAGATCATTTCGGGAAAACATCTCTTTAATTTTATTTTCTATTAAATTTTATTCAAATTTTTCTAAATATGGCATTTGCGTTAAAAAAAACATAAAGTAAGAAAAATATTAGGAATATAAACAGAATATGATATTCATATTACATGAGAAGACGAGTCACAAAAGTTTGCATTTGAAATAACATCCGCAGAATTTCTTCGCTTCATGTATACATATATATATATACATACATTTATACATATATACATACATACATACATACATACGTACATACATACACACACACAAACGCACACAAATACACACACACACACATTAGTTAATAAATCAGTGTTCGTTGGGTATTTGATTAATGTGAGAGACGGAAGATGCTAGATGTGTCGGAACAATTGTAGTGATCAGTAAGCATTCTCACATCGTCCATCTTCCATCTCTCTCACGAGCAAGCTGTTCGGTTGATCGTATCAGCTGGGACCCACGCCGTCGTAACCGATGGAGTACTCCTTTAGTGGAGGCGCAATGGTCCAGTGATTAGGGCAGCGGACTCCCGGTCGTAGGATTGCGGTTTCGATTCCCAAAACCAGGCGTTGTGAGTGTTTATTGAGCGATATATATGGTGTGTAAATGTGTAAATGAATGCTACATTGAGAAAGTGAGAGAAAGGCAGAGAGAGGGAGAGAGAAAGAGAGAGAGAGAGAGAGAGAGAGAGAGAGAGAGAGAGAGAGAGAGAGAGAGAGAGAGAGAGAGAGAGAGAGAGAGAGAGAGAGAGAGAGATGCCGAGAGCCTGTGAGTTATACAGAGTCTTTTTGGCTACGAACAGAAATATATTTCTAACTTTGTGAATTTGCTAATACATACATATGTACATCAGCACGCACACACGTTTACACTATTCTACACTACATAATACAAAAACACACACACACACACACATATATACATATATGTCTCTGTGTTTACATGTATTTATGCGTGCCTGCGAATAAATGAAAGACTGAGAAAGGGAGAGAAATAGAAAGCGGGAAGCGATGTTTTTGGCCCAGATTGACCGTGAGACATTCATCATCATTCCCATACTAGCCCTCCTCAACTGACTCACTTTCTATTTGTGATTTGATCGTCTCCTACAGAGCAACACGAAATGTAAATAACACAATATATAT
>NC_068982.1:90752662-90759896 GCF_001194135.2 Octopus bimaculoides | reverse complement strand
TATATATATATATATATATATATATATATATATATATATATATATGTATGTATACACACACACATACACACATACATATATGCGTGTGTGTGTAAGTATATACATATGTTTATAAAAAAAACTGTATATCTCAATGTAGAAGTACGTATTTATATGAAGATAAGTGTATGTGTGTGTGTTCATTTTTCCATAAAAATTCTTCATAAATATATCGGCACACCGATACACGGATTATTTTTATGGATCTCCTATTCATGGCATCTAAAAAGGCTTTGAGCATATATTATATTGAAATCATTGCGATGTATTGTGCTGTTGAAATAACGAGGAAAAAGCTGGTGGATTTAAGCAAACTTAACCAGCTAATGTTAAAAAATATAAGAGAAAATCACTCGTATATATAAGCAGCAAGGCATTCGTGTTCATCAGAAATTTCGTGATTTTTCCCGTTTAATGGGTCTGTAAAGATCGATTTTGTTTATAGAATGAGAATGTAATCGTTTTCACCATTTACTGACGGTTGATTGATTTTTATTTATATTTTTATTGATGGATCGATTATGGGTGAGGGACGAATAAAATAATGCTCGTCATTTTCAGGAAGATGGCGGCTACTTAAGCGATCCATTATTAGGAAAATATAAATGGGAAAGAAAGAAAAATATTTGGCTTCTTCAAAATATTTATGGAAGGCGATTATAGTTTCCTAACTCTTTTAGGATGGATATGCGGATTGGATTATCCTATGACTTACACATCAGTGTATGTGTGCACCGAAGAAATATTTGTGTGTTTGTGTGTATTATATATGTATGTATGTATGTATGTATGTATGTATGTATGTATGTATGTATGTATGTATGTACATATTCCTTTTACTGACAGAGTATTATACTATAGACAAGTCACTGCAGTTTTTTCTTGACTGCTAAAAGTCGAATTCGATGCTTTAGTTCTACTTTTTTGGCCTTTTACGTTTCGGTTGACGATGTTGCAGAAACGGCAACTTAACCGCCTTTGCTGTTGCTGGGATATTTTCAGAAGTAAGTTCCTTGTCCAAAATATACTCAGCATCTCTCTACTTATAGATACGAAAGAAAGGCAAATCAATGCGTTCGCAACATCAATGGAGCACAAGGGTCGCCACAAGGTTAGTTAAGTATAACCGTACACATCTGCCTTTGGGTCCATTCTTCCGGATTTTCTGTAGGGGTTTACACCTTTATCCTTTATTAAGCATAGTAAATTACCTCACAATATAGCAGCAGTTTATTATTGGAATGGGCATGGTTTGTGCAGATCGGATCCTACTCTTTCATCCTTTAGACTTGTATTAGTTTGGTGCAACAATTGTCACGAGTCCAATAGTAATCAGGATGCAAGATTCATATACAGTTATATTATCTTAGATAAGCAGTTAAAGAAGGGCAGAAGGACTTCGTCTGCCCTGGGGCCATTGTGGTGTCTGTGGATGACTTTGTTCCAAGGGAAATTCTGTGACATGCTAATTAAGCCGTAGCTGGTACACTAAAGGGGCTTTTATTCGGAGTCACAGGTGACTTGGGAACAAAAGTATCTAAGACGTGGTTCCATACTCCTCAAGATCTCGAAACTCCCCGAACAAGGCCTACTGGATGAAATTTAAAGTCATGGAGCAGTAGACGCAAGGTACTATTTATCCTCACTTAAATGTGAATGACTTATTAGAACAAACTTTACTGCAGTATTTACCATGAGAGAAATTCTCGCTTTGACGTTTTCTGTGAAAAATGCACTCTTCTTTTATATCGCTAGCAGGGAGATAAATACCCGCTACCTCCAGCACCGGGACCACCAGATAATGTGATTTCGACCTTGTTTGGCTTTGTCAATGATTGACACTCGACCGGTAGAGACAGCAGTGATTCACCTCCCCGTCAGCGATTGATTGTGCCAGGAGAAACGCTGAAAAAAATAGGAGGTAAATATTTCAGTAAGTAGCTCGTTGATTTTCTAACAGTCTTCAAACACTACCTGCTGGAGGGTTTCTTGTATCGCTACATTTGCCTGTGCTTCTCTAAAGTTGCCATCTACAATCTTTTTCCAGATGTACATTCCAAAACCCTTTTTCTCTCACTACCTCTGTGAAGACAGGAAGAAATACCAAAACTATTCAAAAAGTTAATTTTTTCCTCAGAATTATAAGCTACTTATATAACCATCAACCTTCTTATTTTTAGTACTAGGACCATTACTGTTTGGATGCATTTCTTGAAATTTTAAGATTAAGTGAAAACTTTCAGATTGGGTGATGCAAGTACATTAGGCCCTGAGATTCACACTGAATCTCAGGGCCTAATATACTTATTTCAGAAACATTTTAAAAAAAGGTTACAGAGGTTTAAAGTTTCATAACTTTTACACAGTAAAAAAAATAGGATTTAGAGGTTGTCACTTTGTACGTGACTGCTCGTGCTGCCAACATTGCGTGTTTTGATATCAAACTATAAACAAATGAAATGTTGGCGGAATTCTGCTTTATGTACCCCATATAAGCCCTCATAACTTTTTTAGTTTATGGACGTTTCGGAAAATTTTGCGAATTTATATTCTACACGCGGGAATTCATCGATTATGCAAAAACCAAAAGAAACAATTGATGCTTGATTTAAGGCCTATTTAGCTGTTACTTTTAGCACATCTCATGACCACCTTATACCTCATGTGTTTCAAGCATTTAATAAGCGAAAAATGACAACGTGGTGGAAAGGACAGCAAGAGAGGGGTAAGAAGCTTCGTAACGGCTTAGTTTGTTAGCATCGAAACAGACACCTATATGTTTCGATTGGCTAAAATTACCCAGGATTTGCAAACTTTAAAAGCTATTAACGCTTTATTTATTGATTTACGGTGAATTTCCTGTCAATAATTGCCATACAAAACTATATCATTGCACCAAATATGAAATCAATTGGAATAAAATTGAAGAAATTGGAAAGAAGCAGCCAAACAATAAAGATCTTAGTATTATATTCATTTTTTTTGTCGAAATCGACTTAGTGATATCATAACTGAATTTGGAACACGTCGCCCTTTCCTATCTTGGTACTATCTAGATTTCGTTTTTGGATTTCCCTGCACTAGAATTGAATCGAGCAGTGTAAATCAATGAATTTTGCTACAATGTTGCAGTCAACATACAATTTAGTGTAAATTAAACTCTGTTTGGCGTAAACTATTGAGATATATAAATATGGTATTTGAGATATGAGAATAACACTTCCTATACACAACGCTTGACAACCGGCATTAGGGTGTCTATGATCCCGGAACCTAACACTTCTGTATCAATTTAGCAAGCTTTTGAGTGTACATGCATGCATGAGCACCACAATCGAGCAGCAACAACAGGAAATCAAGCAGATGTCATTGTAAAACGTACAAAATGTAGCAGAGTATGACATTTTGTGTCTTCTCTTTCTCTTAACCATATCTTGCATGTATTTACATGTATTTACACGCCCATAAATAATGGCTTCTAAAGTAGATAAGATTCGTTATGTGAAGGGAAAGAACACGTTTGAAATTGAGTTGATGCACTTGCAATACCTATGAAACTAGAATATCACATAAATATCACATATCCTAAATATCACACAAGAAAGGCTACAATTTATGATATATAAAACAAATGAAAATTGTAAATTCTAGAATTTACAGCTTCCTCTGAGCTTGGGAAAAAAATTGCCGAAAACAAAATCATGTATCGCTCAGCAGTAGAATAATCTGATAACATATTGCATGATATACTTTAAATAATTAGAACATAGTGTAGTTTCAGTGTCGATCCTTGTAAAAGTATTTAAGGGGCTTTTGAACATTGAATCTGAGTGTACATATACAGATAGGCAGCTCAAGAATTCCAAAATTTGTCATGGCATTTGACAGTTAGATATTACTGAGGAAAGTCAGTTGATACACATGTAACAACAAAATATAGGCAACAACTAAAGAAAATTCTAACTGGGTATGTTCTCACCGGAGATCAAAGTTATAATTTTGGTGAAAATAAAAGCTAAGTGAAAGTGTTGTCTTACAAGAATTTTGGACAGAAACCAAGAATGAGATTCTGCAATGTTAACTAAAGATCAATCATTGATTAGCTTAAAATTAAACTTTTGGTTTGAGACAAATTTCGGTGCCCATTAAGTGCTAACGGAATTGTGTACTTGTCTGTAATTCAAGCAGTAATAATGCTTAGAAAGCAGAAGTATATTTTGTGATTGGTTCGTTCATTGTTCCAGTCCATCAGTTCATCGAAACTTTGGGAAATATAAAGTTTTTACTATCTCTCGACTACTGTAAATCCCACCTGTGAAAATCAAGATTAGCGTCTGATGTGGGAAGTATTAACGCTTGCTCCGTACCACAAAATGTAATATCACTGGTTCAGTCAAAGATAAAGAAATCATTAGAAACTTTGAATGTTACCATAAAATGATTTTATTTGAAATATAGTGAGTAGGGATGTTAAGCTTTGAGAATTTCAGCCTCATTTATCTTCGTGACTGCAATGAGTGACTGCAAAGTGCGTAGCAAAAGTTACGGTAGAAAGTGATTTTGTAGCTATCGAGTGCGATCAAGACAAAGACTTTTTGAAGGATTATATGAAAAGTAGAGGTTGTACAAAGTACAAGAACAGATGGAAAGTGTCGAATTATCTCTCGAAGTCAACCTATATAAACTTAATATTGCTGACATAGACGCGTGGATAAAACTGGCCAAGTAATCACACAACATAATAATTCACTTCTCAGAAGACAGAAGAGAATTATTTAAAAGAATCTGGTGAAGAAGGCGACAATGTTGATGTCTTTGCCTACTGCATCAAATTGCATTGTATTGTTTATGAAACATGTGAAACCAAACCACAGCTTCATTTTCCAAGACATCATGCATGAACACATAGTTCAGAACAACCTTGTGACACAAGAAGGTCGTAAACATGGAAATATACGAAGGTATACTACCTTGTAGAAAAAAAAAAGCAATACAAGCGTGAACGGGTGCAGTAGATGCAATAACAGCTACATGTGTTCTATCTACAAACTGTGCTGCAGATGATACAATAATGAATAAATAAATATTTATTTGTTATTTTGTAATTTGTACTTTATACGAAAGTGTTTTGTTATTAAGTTAAAATAATCAATATGTATAAAATGACTGCTGCTCTCATTTGTTTAATCTATTTTTCTTTCCCGATGTTCATTTTAAAACAGGAATTCAAACAACATTTCTTGCCCCTTCCTTGATAATGAAAACTGTGTTTACACTTTTGTCAAGTATTGATTTATTGAATTTGTTATCTCCTCATTTTGATTGATAAAGCCTGATGATACAACGATGAAAATACTATGAAAATTGATCTGTCTATCACTGCATTATTCACGAAAATCAGGAAAATTTGAAATTCCCGAAATACAAAATCCTTCGAGTTCTCGAAATTTTCGAAACTCTGTTTACATACATATATGCATACATACATAGACACACACACACACACACACACGCACGCACGCACACACACACACACACACACACACACACACACACACGTGTGTGTGTGTGTGTGTGTGTGTGTGTGTGTGTGTGTGTGGAAATTAGCTGCTCAGTGGATGTTAACATAAAGCTGAAGATCAGTGAAAACGAGAACACCTATGCTGAACTATTGAGAAATCTGCAGTTATTCTATCCAGATTACAAGTTCATGTTTGTACCTGTAATGCTTGAGGCCCTGGGATATGTAACTTACAGCCTAGATACCAATCTTGAGAAATTAGGCTTCTCAGACCAGAAAGGAGAAAACTAATTCGATGATTACGGATGCAATCCATCACTGGAACTGTAAAAATCTGTAAAACTTTCCAGAAGTTTATCATTTAAATATATATGAGCATGTCTAGATATGCAACTATATGCATGAGAATACATTTATAAAATATACAAATCTGCACATACATGCATACAAACAAAAATACCCTGTTGTTGATGTTGAAATTCCAATGAAGGAGCCTTGGATCTAAGTTAGAAACTGGTTCATTTTCTATTGGCAAGAAATCTTGAAACACATTGAATAATGACACATAACAAACATACATACATTTTAATATTCTTAGCATCGACAGTATTTTTATTTATTTCTCTTTTTCCTATCATTGTCTACTCTACACTTTATTCAGACGGAGGGACACATGCGAATCATCATAATTAAGTTTCTCTGAATGTCAAACATAGTAATTTTCATCCTGAATAATAGCCTTTTTGTTTGTTTGCGTTCTTTCGCCCCTTCTTTGTTCAGTGTATGTGTGTGTTTTTGCCTGAATTATATATATATATATATATATATATATATATATATATATTACTTGCCGGTAAGCAAACAACATTTCGTTTTGCAAGCATAATATACTACCGATTATGTGCAAGGTCTACAAGTCAGTATTGTGCCATACATTTATTTTAGCAGTGTTATGTTCTCACTTTTGATTTTATCTCTATAGATAAAGTTACGACGTTTCCTACACGAATACATCTATACAAAAATTACGGCCGAAGATATAAAAACAGGTAATGGGTGTATATATGCATATTTCAAGAGTCATTGCGTTTTTATCAAGATCACATTCATCCCGTTAACTATACACAAACACATTGCTTAAATATGTAAATTGATCTATCCAACTATGTTTCACCGCTAAACTTGTGGGTATTGAAGCTATGTGTTCGTGGTTAGCAAATGGCTTGGATGTGATACTGAAGAAAGTGCAAAACATACAGGGGGTGGCATTAACCCCACAGGAACGACGAAAAGTTAATATCTGTATCCTAATTCGGGAGGTGAGTGAGAAAGACGTATTTCCTGGCTCAGACGAGAGTCTGTCAGTCATTATCATTTAACTAAATTTCAAATTTGTTTTCATTAATTATGTTAGTTTTATGCAATTTCTTTCAATTATGAGGTGTTTTAGCAAATTTTTCTCAATTCTGTTTTCTATTTAGTTACAATTAGCTTTTATGAATCGAATTATACCCTTTATTACGGAGTAACCATTTGCCGTCATCGGAAGGGAACATTTTCCATATCCGCCCCATCCCCTTCCACTACCACGATCCACCACCTCCTCCTCTTCCTGATCATCATCATCATCATCATCATCATCATCATCATCATCATCGTTGCCATCATCATCTT
>NC_068982.1:90751339-90752652 GCF_001194135.2 Octopus bimaculoides | reverse complement strand
GTGTGTGTGTGTGTGTGTGTGTGTGTGTGTGTGTGTGTGTGTGTGTGTGTGTGTGTGTGTGTGTGTGTGCTTGTGGCACCGGGTGCAGCTACAATAAATTAACACGACGTCACAGGCAGTTTCGTCACCGAAAAGTTTGCATTGGTTTAAGGCACATTCCTAGTGATGACGTCTTATGATTTCGCGTCCTACTTATTATTCCAAAATAAGATCTTATGAAGATAGAACGAGAAGCCTCTAACAAGTACTTGTTAGGCGTTGTATGGTCGAATGCGTAGCAGTCGCTTTACAACGACGAAGTTCCGTATTTGATGCTAATAAAGCACCCTAGATAATTGTCAGTTTCCTACTGCTACACGTTGGCTCATATCTTGTGAGTGAAATTGTGTCGATGGAAACTGTGTCACATTGATTCTGCCTAGGAATTACATTAAGAGTATACATGCTTGTGGAATGTTCAGCTACATATACGTTAACTCAGGAATAGGTAATTCAGTTTACTAAACAACTGAATTCTCATTGTCGAACAACGGAGATCAACCAGCACCGCTAATTCTTGTTGTCAAAAGGATTTTCATTGTACAAACGAAATCTGAAATATTTTTATTTTGTAAAAGAACAAAGTAAATGCAGATAGATTGTTGTAGTAGCTATTCGTACTCAGCTTAGCCATGGTCAGGAAGACACATAATTAAAGTATAAATTCCAGCCACGACGATCACGTGTTATTTTAAACATATTGCACTTTTGACTATGTTATCAAATGCGTTATTTAGTTCCACGCAACTTAACTCTAAGAATGATTGAACATAAAAAAACCCCATTAAAAAGCTATTTATTATTTCATAACTGTTTCAATAAATGATTTATACTTATTTTCCCAAGTATTTTATATGATTTTCCACTTCAGTGTTGGTGTTTAGGTGTTTTGAATATTTACATACTTTTAAATATGTTCAGTGAGACCGATGTAAATTAACGGAAGCCGAGTTTTGATTTTTCGGTAATGTTTTAACAAAATGACGTAAGTTGAGATATGCCTCTAATCTTTGTTTCCTGCATGTACTGCATATAACTACCCTGTAAAGTTTCTACGATAACTGAAGAAGCAAGAAAAGCCTGCTACAGCCTAAGGAAAATGAGTTGGGACTTTTCACAGTCGATTCAATACTACTCGATATGGCTGGACGGAACAGCACTGGAGGAAGCGAAATCGTTGTGATTTTCATTTCAGTGTACAGGGAGAGAATGTCCCACAATTCGAGTAACACACACACACATACACACACACACACACACACACACACACACAC
>NC_068982.1:90750114-90751329 GCF_001194135.2 Octopus bimaculoides | reverse complement strand
TATATATATAAATTTATGTAACCTAGTCTTGGTTTGCGAAAAATTGAGAATGTCATGTGATGTAATAACCATGATGTTAGAAACACAATACAATAGGCCATTAGCATTTGATTATTTGCTTGTCAGTTATTCCCCAATGATGTTTTCACGCTGTCTGCTTTGGAATCATACAAGTTCTGCAGCGGAAAAATATGACAACTTGCAAGACATTGGTATTCAAATATACATATGTGTGTGTGTGTGTGTGTGTGTGTGTGTGTGTGTGCGTGCGTGTGCGTGTGCATACGTTTTTGTGTCCATGGAGGCGTACGTTTGTGTGTGTGAGAGAAAAAGAGTGCATGCATACGTAGGTGTTTATATATGTATATATATATATATATATATATATATATGTGTGTGTGTGTGTGTGTGTGTGTGTGTGTGTGTGTGTGTGTATTTATATATGCATATACAAATGCGTGTGTCTGTATACGTATGTGTATGTTCGTGTGTATTCGATGAACAAAGTAGAAAATATAAATCATTGGAGCTGTGAAAGTTGTAAAACCGAATGATGTATAAATTGGCAATTAGTTTTAAAAACTTCAGCACATGGATGAGAATAAAACCCTAATAATAGAGATTTCTACTTTCAACAAAATGTTACAAATAGGAAATAGGTACATATGATTGAAAAAATTTCAGCAATTTGCTGGTATTTAGTTCATTTGCTCCGGGCTCTTGGAAAGAAGAGCAAAGCAGCAAAAATACTTATTAAGGAGAAGACATGATTGTGTTGTTGAGAAGCTCACATTGCAACCACGTGACTTAGGATTCCGTTCCACTATGCAGCACCTTGGGCAAGTGTTTCTACTATAGACTCGAGCCGACCGATGACTTGTGAATATTGTAGATGGAAACTGTGTTGAGTGTGTGCGCGTGTATTTTATTGTTTATTTCTCGCACCGCTTGGCAACCAGTGTCAGTTTGTTTATATACCTGTAACCTAGCGTTTCAGCAAATAAGTTTCGACTAATAACGGAAACAAATTAAGAATAAAACAATAAAAGAATATCAAACCAACCATAGCCGAGTGGTTTAGCAGTTACCTTGGCAATCACGAAATCCCTGTTCAACCTTAAGTATGACATCTTAAGCCTCACGTACGTATATATAGAAATATATTCATATACGTATACATACACACATACATACATACATACATATGTATATATA
>NC_068982.1:90728077-90749925 GCF_001194135.2 Octopus bimaculoides | reverse complement strand
ATATATATATATATATATATGCGAAGGTGTGGCTGTGTGGTATGAAGCTTGCCCCTCAAACACATGATTCTGGGTTCAATCCCACTGAGTGGAACCTCTTCTACTGTAGTTTCGAGACGGTCAAAACTGGTGTGCGGATTTGGTAGACGGAAAATGAAAGAAGACTGTCATATTTGTTTGTTTGTTTGTGTGTGTGTGTGTGTGTGTGTGTATGAAAGTATTTATTGATATGCCTCAATCGATGAGACCTATGTTCCAAGGCATTCTATTTTTAACCTTTCCATTTTTTATTGATAAATACTTTAGCATGAATTGAGGGTAATTCTATTGCTATATCTATCCGGTTGAGCAACTCCATACAGACTCACACTCGTTACTTGCGATAATCTCATGGTTTATTTAGCACCAGGTTAGATTACGTTGAAAAATATTTCAGTTATCACCATGCCATTTTCTTTCTAAATATAGCATGTGTTTGAAACTACACTATCGTATGCGTCTTCTTTTTTAAGGTGGTGGGATGTGATTTGAGGAAAATTTGGCTGTTATCACTTCAATATTCAACTACAATATACGAGCTTCTGCGTTGCGTTTTGTGTTGTAATTCACAGATGGAGAATAATATGGATGCATACAACCTGTTGCTGATGTATAAAATTAAGTTAATACAGGAATATGTAAAATACTAGTGGGATGAAAGAGCTTTACATTCAAAAATAGAAAAAAAATTGATCTGGAAAATGGCAAACAAAGGAACAGAAGGAAGAAGACAGAAGAAATCAGAAATTATTTTGCTTTTGGTAGGGTGAATGAAAGTAGAATTATACGAGTAGGTGCAGAAAAGTTCCTGACTTTGGGTAAAAGAAAATACTGGAAGATCAGTTAATTATGATTTTATTCAACATATTTCCCTCTCTGATTCACACACTTACTACAGCGTTCCTTCAGTTTTTCTAAGACCTGTGAGGGAACACGGAAGGTTGTGCCTCCAATCAGGTTTCTCGCGATACCGTTAAAGCCAGGAAATTTTCAGCACCCTCTCGTATATTACATGATGATGTAAAATAAAGTATTACCTATTACGTTTAGCCATGGCAACGTGTAGCTTATACGTATACAGAAAAGATATATGTTACGAAATATTACAATAATACTTCTAGGGAAAAATGTTTGGTTGAGTAGAAAGAAGGAAGTTTGTTAATGGCGAGAATGAAGTGATAATATTAAGTGTTTCGTGTTTGGAAGGAAATATACAGGGCAGAAATGTTCTGCAGACCTGTTTTTAAGAATAAAATTGTGAGCAAAATGAAAAAAAAAAAAAAGTAGAGTGCAAGCTGTTTACCGACTTTGATTACAGAAATCTACAGGAGAACAAAGAGTAATTTGGAATCCAAAGAATGTTTAAAGAAAAAAATATGTAACTAAAATTTTGAGACAAATGAGATACCTTTCATAATCTGAAATGTACATTTTAGATTTTGGGAAATGTGCTAATTAGTGGATTTATTAATTAATTACCCGTGTACACCGGTTCAACACTATTTAATTGGAGCCAAGCACATCCATTTATGAACATCAAAGGGATTTTGTAGGTAATTTTTCATTCTAATCACTTCATATAGGCACTGGGTGACATTTCCATACACAATTAACAATTAGCTGTTTCTAACTAAACTATCGTCAAGGGTTTTAGTCGAACAAATAGACTCTACTGCTTTCTGTTTTCTTTTTCTTTTTTCCTTGTAAGTCTGCTACTTGTCCTAGCGTTCTTTTTACAGAAACGCTATGGTACGGGAACGTAAACATGCCAACACTGTTGTCAAGCGGTGCTGAAGGACAAATCCAGTCACGAAGACAAACACACAAACACGCGCACGTATACACGCAAATATATAACCAGCTTCTTTCAGTTTCCATCTACCAAATCCATTCAAAAGGCTTTGTTCGGCCCTAAGACATTTGCTCAAACCTCCACGCCATGGGACTAAATCTGAAACGATGTGGTTGGGAAGCAAGCTTCTTACTTCACAGTTACACCAGTAGAATACTTCACAAAAGTGCACACATTTTCTCCCTTTTTTTACTGCTTAAATCTCTGTTCTCTTGTTTGTTACAATGTTTGTGAACATCACACAAACATATGCCGAATACGACATAAATATCATTAGTGGATTACAGACATTTAAATCAACTTAATTATATTTATTCTGGACAGTTTCATATTTATTCAGAATTCATTAAGTTATTTGGTTCAGCGTTTACTTTCAGATCGTTATAGTTTAATATTTTAATGAGTGCGTTTCGTATTGTAAATTATAGTCCATACTGACAGCTTACTGATGTAATACATGGCCGTAACAATTAGTTATAATTTACAATACATGATATCTAACAGTATTGCATACTTTTTGCAGCATTCTAGAGACTGTCAGTCGCATCAGTAGTAAGTTGTATTGTCACTGGAAGGTGTTGGTTTAAATATTAATAAGGTTCGTGTGTACGTGAGAATGACTGAGTTAGAGAATATGTGTGCGTATTAGAGAAAGAGAGAGAGAGAGAGAGAGAGAGAGAGAGAGAGAGAGGGAGAGAGAGAGAGAGGTAGAGAGAGAGAGAGATTGGAAGAAAAGAAGACAGAGAAAGAGTGAAAAAGAAGGAAAAAAACAGGGAAAGAAGGAAAAAATGAGGAGGGAAAAAAGAAAGAGAAGGAGAAAGAAACAATGAAAGAGATAGATTGAAAGGGAGGAAAAGAAAGAGATAGAGAAAGAGATTTTAAATTTGATTGATTGGCCCATATATACGTCGATGTTAATACGTTAATATAACCATCTTCTTTAAATTCTGTCTTCAGCTTGGAGGAAAATGTGTGTGTGGTACTGTGTGTGTGTGTGTGTGTGTGTGTGTGCGCGCGCGCATGTGTGTGTATGTGTGCGTGCGAGTGTGTTTGCAATTACTGACCATAGAATTGAGAAAATGGTTTGTTGTGAAACGAAGTAGACAAGTCGCCTGAATTTCTCTGTCAGCCACCCACAGACGCCATGTCTGTTTACAAATCCTGCCTTTCAGGATGTCTGAAATGTATGAATCTATGTCATCGCTAAACCATAAATTGTGGGAAATAAAGCCATCAAGATTGCAAAGAATTTTATTATCAACTGAAATACTGTGCTAAATCAATGTAAATGGAAATGTTAATAAAATAGTTTGAAAATCAATAAAATCAATCTTCAATATTAAAAAAAGGAGCCATCAGCATCTCTGGTGGTCATCTTGGAAGAATGTGTTCTCTAATGTTTATTCTTATTGTATCAATATTATAGATCTATGATGGCTTCCAATTATAAATTCGCAAATATCTACCAGACTTATACTCTGTGGACAACATAGCAATTGGAAAACAATGAAATAACAAAGATAGGAAAAATAAGAAGAATCTCTACTAACATTCCGTATGTGGTGTGCACAAAATAACAATTACCAACAGGCCAGATATAATTTTAGCAAATATGAAAATATTTCTAAATAACTCGTGTGGATTATTAATATTGTATTTCAAGTTCCAATGAGAATATCATTTATGATACGCCACAAGGGAAATTGTAAAAGCACAACAGTTAGATTTTAAAATGTTTGATAGAAGAGAATACATGGGAAAGAGTGTAACAATAATTTTTGCTAAATAGGCAACGGAGTTAGTGGAATTGAATGTCAGATGAGCTAGGTACTTGAACTAATGATAACCCATTGAAAACAATGACTCATATTTCTAAATATATTTGATGAATATATCTGTTATGCCTATTCTTTAATAATCCCGATTAATTTCATACCCGGCAATACTTTCTCGAATAATATCCGGTTTGGATTCTTAAATACTATGTATACAAATTTATATATATATCACTTATTAGCATCGTTTATTGATGCACTGGCAATGTTTGCTCTGTTATCCATTTTCAAATGCATATTTTGCTCTGACACCAAAGTCTTGCCTTGTATACCATTGTCCAGTTGCTTTTTTTATACTAGTAACATTTCCTTATGAGTTACAAGTAACAATTCAAGAAGGACAGCAAACAAGCAACCACTTAATTCTTGACAACTATCGCAACTTTGAAACTTAGTTTCCATCATTTCTGATATCTAACTAGTGCAGCTCAAAGCAATTACTCAATTTCAAATAAATATCAAGCGATACTTGGAGCAGTTGTTGTTGTTGAAAACCAATTAGGCATTGAATGACATTTAGCAGCGGAACATCTACAAACCGTGGAAGCGTCTGCATTTCAAATTTGTTGGGTTTCATCAATCATGATTACTGATTGCTTGAAACTGTGACAAATCACACACTCACCTTAAAGCATGTGCACTTTACAACCATTGTGCTACGTACTAGCTCTTACAATTCTGAGTCTCTATTGAAAGCAGACTTTATTCAATAATCGATTCTTTGTAAAGTTCTCTGAAATGTTATATGATAGTTTTTCTTCATAAGTGCTGTATTATTTCCTTTAACAGGGGAGTTTGTTCATCCCGTGGGTTAATAAGTGACACTAAGTTGCAATATAATCGTCTTCAGCAAAACATTAAAATATATAAACAGTGATGAAAATACAGCTTGGGAGTTCCCAAATTTTAGGGAATTGAGAATTACTCCTTAGTAATTATTGCTTCCAAGTCTGCTCTGACTCGGAGTAGCGGTACATTCAGAGACACCAATTATGGGTGAAACAGCAGATGGTCTTATGGCTAAAGTATACAGTACGAGAACGGCTGATACCTAGACATGTATCACAAAGGTTCACCGATAATGGGACAATCCCTGATGTCATATGAACCAGCCCTCCGTAAATAGCCCCTGTATTTCAAGAATAAACTCGATAGAGAAGAAGGATAGAAGAGGAAATTATAAATAAACTGACAGAACACCACGAAAATTTATTGCGGCACCTGACTTTGAGAACTCATGAATCTTCAGACATTGTCCATGATCAACGATGCTTGTAGGCATGGTAGATGAAAAAAATGGGGAGACCGGGAGAGGAAAAGAGAGGAGAGGGAGGGAACAGAAAGGAGTTATAATAAATAGGCTTAAATATTTATTAAAATTATGATTAAGGAAAATATGAAGTATTATTTATCAGTCACGTCTTAGCTAATATGTCCATATAGATAACAAAAGAAAAGAAAGCACTGAGAAGATTTCCTTGCGGAAGTTTTAATAACATTGATACCATGTCTTCTCTATTCTTCCAGACACGTATGATTGGTTAAAAATTACTGACTTATTTATATATTGAAAAATATCTAAGCATACGTTGAAATTATCACTGCATACACAGATCGATAATACGACATTGACAACGCCAACGCATATTCATGTGTTCGAGTTTTATTAATGAGTTTAATATCTTTGATGTCAGACGAATCACGAAAAGTGTATCTGTAAAATTGAATAAATTCAATAGATTCGTCACTAAAACATAAATTGTTTATAAAATAGCTTTTGCCATGAATATTTCTGATATAAGGAAGAAGTTTATGATGTCACTGTTGTTGTTGATTCTGTTTAACCCTAATCAACTTCGCAGGTCAAAGACGCTCTAACCTCGATCATCCGATTTTTATACTTGATCTATATTATAGTATGTTTGTCTCAAAACTTTAGTGTAACAAGAGAGGCAAAATTTGGTTGGCTGCTATTTCTAAGCGGTCAAGCGATGACTTTGAGATAAGCTTATTGATTTGAAAAACCTCTGATTATTATGGGAAGATGCGCAGAAGATGTTTATAACAATGCAAGTGTTAAATGTCTATTTGTATATTTCATGAAACGCTTGACCTCTATTCTTCCTGATAGTCTAAAGGAGGAGAGTAATGTGTGAGAAGATATGTAATTATTGGTGATACACAAGGAGTGGGAAAAAAATGAGTTTTTAATTCCCTCTAGTTGTTTTTTCAATTCATTTAAAATGTTTAATATTTTAAATTCCCCGGAGAAAATGTTTGGCTCACACCGTTATAGTAACACACCTGCCCATCAAATCTTAAGTTACATAACTGTATTATAAGCAAATAAATAATTAAAGGAATAAATAAAACTCATTAATCATGAGAACAGTCTTGTTACCCAAGTTGAACTTCTCAGCGAGTAATACTGAGGGGAAGAAGTTAGGCAACTATATTCCAATACTTGACTGGGACTTTAAATTATTGATCCCGGAGTGTTGAAAGGTAAATTTGAACTCGACAGAATTTGAACCCGAAAACACACACACACAATAAAAAAAAAAGGTTTGAAATACCACAAAACATTTTGTCCGACGCTTTAACGATTCTGTCAGTCTACCATCATCGTATTGTTGGTAATACTCTCCATGACTTTGTACCTAAAACCTCCTTTAAATTTCTCATAATAAAAAGTCGGCAACTAGATTTGTCAGCCAAAGCATCACTGCTGAACGTGGGTGTCACGTAATATGTTTGGGATATTCAAAATAAAATCGGAAAATGAAAATAAATAAAACGTTCTTAAAATTAATAAATTATAATAAATACTTGATTTTTATATTTGTAGGTTTTACACTTTGTGAAATTTAAAAATAAAAATTGAAAGGTAGTCACAACTCGACTTGTTCGGGTCACCAGCTACCCTACAACTAGTTCTGATAAACCGACTTTATTTATGTCTCGTAGAATAAAAGGAAAAGAAGAACATTTTTTTAATGTTTCAGATTATGAAGAGTGTCTTTCTTCTGAGATATGGTAACCACGTTTTTCAACCAATTAGAAATCCTAACATACTATAAAATAGATGTATTTTCGATAAAAGAATACTTTTCTCTAAGCATTTTTGTTTGTAATTATGTACTGTATTAACTTGGCCTTAATGAGCTAAAGATCGATTTCTACGGGCTCGTTGGAGTCGCTAAGTATATAAGCCAATTTCCTCTCCAATGGCACCATACCATGTTCACTTGGCCTTTTTAATTCAGCAGTTTAGTAGACTGAGTCATCGGAACCAAATGTCTTTCATATTGGCATGGAGAATCGGTGTAAATATATACGAAACGTCAACTCTTCTTCAAACGATATGATAATCAAGCATCCTCACTATGTTGTTCTTGTACCAAGTTTACTCTATATATTTCATAATACTTTACATAATAATGAAATTTGAGATTTACAAAGAAATAGTGTTGAGGTGTACTGGAAGAGATATTGTCTGTCTGAAAAGGCAAAGGCGCGAATATTACCATGGAAATAATTACTTTAAAACGAATAACAAGAAATAACGAAATTTTGTTTAAAAAATATAAATCAGGAAATACAGAATTACTTAAATCATAGTTTTGCGTTCAATAATTTCAAAAGAGAATATAGCTATCGCTCAACGAATACATATGGTTTGTTGTCTTTTGAGTACTTGTAAATTGATTCAATGGAAATAGAATTGTTCAAATGAAATCAGTAGAGAGTAATGCTTAACACAGGATACAGAATATTTATTTTAGTTGTAGTAGTTTCTGTCGAAATTCGTTATACGATTTTTGTTATGTAATTGACACTAACAGAAACTGAAAGCGGAAATCGGATTCTGTTGTGGGCACATTACAAATTTAAATGAAACAACTACACTATGGATTTGAAATCATGTCAACGACCGCATTCAAAGATAACGTATAGTTGCTTCTTCCAATATTCTTGAGAGAACAGATGATAATGATAAGGGAGTAGAGAGAGTAGAGAGAGAAAGAAGAAGAGATAAAAAAACGGGAAGGTTAGGTAGAAGTTAGCAACATTGTTTTAAGATGCTTGTAAAGAATACGTTTAGATATACTGTTCCTGAAAAAAAAAAAAAACTTGGACAGGTAGTACTGGAGCGCCATTGATCGTAGACCAGCTCGGGTGGTTCAAAAGCAGTTCTAGATAGGAGATGATGGCTCAGGCTCATATACGCATTGCACCATCTGTTTTATTGAACCTGCGGATGTAACATTTTATTCGACCTCCATCAGTATTGTTGGGTCTGTAACAGACACCTGTAATTGACGTTTTCTTCTGATTCTTTTATTCTCCGCCTCTCTCCGCCTCTCTTCGCCTCTCTCCGTCTACCTCTTTCCTTTCTATTTTTGCTCCTGTGTTTCAGTCATTGAAGTGCAAAAACCTTGTTAGGACCCTACGTTGAAGGGCTAAGTGGATCAAATCGACTAATTTTAAGTTTTGGATATATTCTATCCATCTATTTATGCTGAACCATTAGTTATCAAGCGGAGAAAGACAAACACAAAGACACAATTCTATATTTAAGAGATGAGAAATTATGTACATTATTTACATTATTTACATTTGACGGATGTTTGTCCTCATCTTTTTGTTGTTAACACAACGTTTCGGCTGATATACCCTCCAGCCTTCATCAGGTATCTTGGGGAAATTTCGAACCTGGGTTCTCATTCCTAAGATATTTTTCGATGATATTATTATTATTATTATTATTATTATTATTATTATTATTATTATTATTAATATTCAGGAATCTTGGGGTTAGTAGCCCGTGCTCTTAACCATTACGCCATATGCCCGTGGGCAATTATGGAGTGAATTTTAGGGCTTACAAATCTAATTAGGGATTAAATTTATTTATAAGACCTAAAATTCATTCCATAATTGCCCACGGGTATACGTAGTGGTTAAGGGCGCGGGTTACTAACCCCAAGATTCCGAGTTCGATTCCAAGCAGTAACCTGAATAATAATAATAATAATAATAATAATAATAATAATAATAATAATAATAATAATAATAGCAGCAGCATCGAAAAAAACCTTAGGAATGAGAACCAAGGTTCGGAATTTCCGCCAAGACAACTGATGAAGGCTGGAGGGTATATCAGCCGAAACCTTTTGTTAACATGATGAGGACAAATATCCGTCAAATGTAAATAATGTAAATAATAAATACAAAGATGCACCACACATAAATACATTCACACATGCACATATATGACGAACTTTTTAGCAGTTTTTGTCTACCTATTTCACTCACAATGTAAGCCTAGGCTTATGATAGAAAACACTTGTCCACTGCTACGCAGTAGAACTTAAGCCAGATCAACACCATTAGAAAACGACCGTCATGAGCATACGGCCATTTCTGCAACTATACGAAGTGGTATCAAAAGGTCTCGAATTGGTTCTGTTACGCGCCAACAGATAATAGCCCACGATTGCTAGCAGTGACCTTCACGACGCAGTGTGCTGAGTGACATCGCAGTGTTTGTTTCACAAGCTGTAAAACTGGCATTTTTGCGATTTTTTTCATGGACAGGAAGTAGGAACAAAGAGTTAACGTGAAACTTTGCGTTAAACTTGGGTAATATGCTACAGAGACATTGAGAATGCTTCTGCAAGCTTAAGGCAACGAGGCAATGGGTCGTACGCTATGTTTCGAGTAGCACGGGCTCTTCAAAAGCTGACGAACGTTCTTGAAAGACGATGAGCAATCTGGAAGACCTGTTATGGGTGTCATCCCCGGAAATTTGAAGAAAATTCATCAGCGTGTGCATGGGGATCGTCAGGAGAAAACAATCAACGACGTTTTGGAGCGTTTGAAGGAGGAAATTTGGCGGAAGCGACCGGATCTGTGAAGTGCGAAGAACTCGATTCTTCACGACGGTAATGCACTCCGTAACCAAGCTCTACTTACTCATGAGTTTCTCGCCAAAAACAACATGGTATCGATTCTATACTCGCCCTATTCACCCAATGTAGCACCTATGGACCTCCATCTCTTCCTCAAGATGAATAAGCAGCTCAAAGGACGCCGTTTTCACACCGTTGTCATATCCGGAGTGAATCGCAGACGGTCCTCGACTCGCTGACAGAGCACGACTTCCAGGGCGGATTCCGAAGATGGCAGGAACACTGGGACCGGTGCATTCTGCGCAGAGTGGCTATTTCGAAAGGGATGATCGTAAAACTTAAGTAACTAACCTTTTGATACTGCCTTGAATAACAATATAGTTATTACTTAAGCAAGCGATATTATGTGGTATACAGTGAAATAGAGTCAATGACCACTAGATCACAGAAGAAAGCACGAAATGTGTTGACACTTCATATCATGGTTGTAATCGATAAAATACGAAACTTATGTGCAGTTTTAAGAAATAAAACACTTGGGTATAATGATACATGTATGAGCTCTAAATGAGTTCCATGATTTTATTACACTGTAACGAATACAATTCAACACGTTTTATGGAATCATTACGTTTATAGAGGAGTTATTATTATTATTATTGTTCTCTTCTTTTGTTAGGTTAAGTATTAAATTCTACTATATCAAGTGAAATGAGGAATAGAAAGAGGAGACGGAGTACTAAAGCTTCGCTAAGGCCACAAGTAACAAAATAGTCCTAAAATATATATTACTTCCGAGATACAATGTATTTATGGGATAATATATTTTTAGCATATACCATATGTATGAGATATGATATATACAACGTATTTATGAGATATAATGTATTCATTTGATATAACTTAATATGTTTTATATAGGAAAAAAAATTATTTTTAGCCAATCAATAATTTTGTGGTGATATTTAATCGATTAGTAAAAATTAGAAAGAAATTAAAATAGAAATTAAACCAGTTTTGCAACTGACTACAAGAACTCAGTGAGGTATTAAATCGATCAGGAAAGATTAGCAAGTTATTACAGTCAATCAATACAATTTGGAAAATTATTTAACCGATCAATAGTATTTGAGAAGTTATTTAAGCTTCATGAAATAAGAAGATCAATGTATAGGAAGATATTTAACCGAAAAGTAATAATTATTTAAAAGCCTAAATGGTTATTCATCCGATGAATAATTCATGCAAAGGATGACTTCAGCAGAGTATGGTTATGTTACAACTGCTACTTCTCTCTCTCTCTCTCTCTCTCTCTCTCTCTCTCTCTCTCTACATATGCAGGATGCATAGGTGGGGAATGTGCTCAAGGTTACTATCTGGCAGAGTCGTAAGAGTGCCGGATAGAATTCAAACTATTGGTTTCGACTTTGTGCTCTCTAATTTCAAATCTCACCAAGGTCAAATATAAAAATATCCGATAGGATTCCTTGTAGTATTTATTCTGATTATCTGCGTTCTGGATTCAAACCACGCTCTGGGCCACTTGGATGGAAAATTTTCCCCATCATCCGGTTTAACACCATCAGCTGGTATCTTTAGTAGAGTCGACTATGTTGAAAACATTTGGGTCAGATTTCTTGCTCGAGGACATCATTCCGTCCATCCAACCATTCTCAGAAAGCTTGAACAGTCACGGGCAATTCGTTCCTTCTTGACTAAGATCTAAAATAAAATGTTATCATACTCTACATGATTACGTATGACTAGAAAATTTCAAATCTTTGCAATGAGTAAGAGAAATAAATATACATTCATACGTCTTCTTTGTCCTTCGATCTAAAATTCAAACTTCTAATCCCGCCTTGACTGATTTAGGATTTATTATTTCCCTTACTGCAATTATATACTAAAAAGATTAAATATAAAGCAATGATTCTTCAAGAATTGTTTTAAATTCATATTACTAATCGGCCTAATCGATCATCTGCAACTGGTTCTACTCCGGTTTGTATAACATTACCCACTGATTGTATTTTTTTCTCGTACCCTACATATTTTGAAGACGTTTGCCCGGTTTCTATGGTGTATATGTGATTAAGACCTCAAAATCCCTCTGAATGAGATGCCAGTCTGGTACATGGCTCAAAGCCAACAATTCTGAAGAGGTGTGGAGGACAAGTCGATCACATCGACCCCAGTACTTTACTGGGATTTTAATTTATCGACCCTGAAGAGATGAAAGTTGACTCCGGCGGAATGTGGTCTTAGAATGCAAAGAGCCGGAAAAAATTCTGCTAATAATTTTGACCGACGTGCTAACGATTCTGCTAACTTGCCGCCTTATTGGATCGTATTGATCAAACACAGTTAAACATGGCCTGGGGGCGGTACTAACAGCATCAAATTTGAAACGCCACTACAACTATATCCGTGATATCATTAAATTACATTGGTGAACAAAGAATCACTGTTGGAGATAGTTTGAGGTGAATCACAAAACATTTCTGACGCCAATTTCAAAACTCCTCGTTTTCTGTTTCCATTTTTTTCCCTTATAGCACGTAAAGTTATTTAGATGAGACCAATTTTTTTAATCATAATTATTTTCGAACTATTTTATATTTTTCACATTATTTACTCAGACCATAATCGTCGACATCACCACCATCATCATCTTCATCGTCATTGTTATCATTCTCACCACCACCACCACTACCACCACCACCACCACCACCACCACGAGTTAACTTTCATTTTCACTATACCGTTGTCCCGTAGGACAAATTAGTTAATGCAAATTAAGCTTACGGTCATAAAAAGAAAAAAAAGTTAGGATTTAAGCTCCTAATTTCCATTACCTAATTGTCCTACGAGACACGGGAAAAGTGGTGAATGAATATAAACATTGGTTAACTGTTAAATGTTGTAGTTTGCTCGGGAGGCAAGACTCCAGTCTCCATATATTCGGTTTGGGAGCGAGAAAGCCGCATCGCCAGTAGGAGGATAAGTAACACAAATATCTCTGGAATTGACAACAGAATGAGAACAATCACTCCGCCAAGTTGCGTCCTTTATAAGGGGTCTGGTATGATATTCTGAGAGTGTTACTGAATCGACAGGTGCTTGATGAAAGCTGGATCATACACCATCCGAAATTTCCTGAGTGTAACAACAGAAGGACTGGCACTGGACTGAATATAACAGTATAATCATGATAATTCTTGATCTCAGTTATCCAGAAATAAAGCTACGAAATAATAATGGTTGCTAATTTAAGGGTAAGGCTAACGATTTTGAGGGATGGTGTGTTTGACTCGAAAACATCAACTCCAGTGCTTGATCGGTAATGTATTATACCTACCACGAAAGGATAAAAACAAGATTGATCTCGGCCGGAATTTAGAATGTTAAAGACCCGAAACAAACACTGAAAATCACTTTTTAAACGCTTTAAATGATTCTGCTTGCTCACCACCTTCCTATGCAGCTATAGTGATTTCATCCTTTCATAATTTCGGGGTCGATGTAACCAATTTACCCGCCCTTCATGAAATTGCTGGCCTTGTCTCAAAATTTGAAACCAGTTTAGGTACGAAGGTAGTGAGCTGGCAGAGTCAGTATCGCATCGGACAAATTGCGTAGCGGCATTTCTTCCGGTTCTTTGTACATTCTGAGTTCAAATTTCGCTGGTGTCAACTTTGCCCTTCATCCCCTGGTAGTCGATAAAATAAAGTACCATCACCATGTGCTTGATATGGGGATCAAATATATAGAAAAAGCAAAACTCTTTGTAAGTAAATTGTGGATTAAACCATGCAGTAGTTAAGTGGTCCTTCTTTCATGGATTACGTAAAGAATTGCAGACCCATCACCGGCAGGGTTTGAACTGAGAGCCTAAATAGTCGTTACTAAATACTACCAAATCTAGAATCAATTTCCCTATAAATCTAGTTATGTAGTTGCTGTATGTTACTGAGCTGCAGTTGAATTCTTATTGTGTTCGCCTATGATAAATGTATTCCAGTTATTAATCATTCCCTCTCTTTTAGTGTATGTAGGACTAGAGTACCATTTTCCTGTATTGCTTAAGGATGCAAGTTTGGGGATATTTGACTGCTGTTTCTAGCACTATAAGTGACCATATAAAAGCTCACTCGTTAGATCACGAAGCTCTATGATAATAATAATGTGTTAATGAGAATAAAATGTCTTTATAACCTGATAGATTTTATTAACTTAATTGCTTGCTACTTAATTGCTGATTGGCACGACTGGAATGCTTTCGAATATAATTTAACTTTATTAGAATCTAATTAATGAACATATTTGTTTGTTCTTCACCATTTCCCATTCAGAGGAACTACCTCGTCTCTTGAAACTTATCTTTCAGTATTCACACATGTATCACATAAAATCTCTTAGATCCAATTCCGCATCAAGTAAAACTATAAAATAAGGCATGAAAATACTTCCGACGACAAATTCAAGTATCGTATCCAATAATATTCATTTTGTAAATTGTCTGTTAATCCAGTACATGTTACGTCGTAGAATCGTCAGTAGATAGATCGGCACTCTCAAGTGAGCATGAGGAGTAGGCTTACTAGAACCCTAGTAGGGCAAAAGCATCACTTGGCAAAAGTACGGACGAACTCAGCATACGATTAACGAATAAAGGATCAACAATTGTGTAAGAAGGTTATAGAATATTCGAGATGTGAACGAGTTTGGGAATGGTGGAATTTTTGTTCCTGTCGCTGAAATTATTCACTCAGAATCCAGTATGTGTCTGTTCTGGAATGCGATGGCCATTACTGAATTTTTACTTCGTATGTACACACCGTGTATAACGAATATCCATCTTACGTATAGGTATCCAATGCTCAACTGTGGTAGAACAAATCATCACAATAACTTTGATGGTTTGACTAATCTTCTTTATTTAACATTATCCTAGCGATTAGAATATCTGACTTTTTAAAACATTGTTAGAGCCGGTATGAATATGATGTAACCTCAAAGTTGGATGGTTAAACTTGCAATGTGTTAATTTACGCTTAATAGATACGTAGTGAATCTTAGTTGTTTCACTGAATCAAGATCGTTCCACTTATGTATTAAAAACAATTGGCGTGTTATGGAAACCTTCAAGCATTTGGAAGATTACACAAAGCCAAATGGAAAAAAAAAGCGTGCAAGCGAATTTTAGACATACAGATAGAGACGTGATATATATATATATATATATATGTATCAGGTTATTAAAAATGAAATGTCCGATTTTTTGATGCGCTAAGTTTGACAGTCATTTACTATAATGTTTCTGACAATTCTTTGTTTTGCAACACTGAAGAGTTACTACATCATTTTCCGAAACACAATTCATGGTGTCTGATTATATTGAGACTTTTGACTTGTAAATCAATTTTGTGAACGCATGGATAGATAAGAAAATACGTGTTGTTTATGCATTTGTGTTACGTCGTGGAACCAATGCATCCCAGACAGCTCGACACATCCATGAAATGTTTAGTGAAGATGTGGTAAATGAGCGCACAGTCAGTTGATGCTTTGAGAAAGTCCAGTTTGGTGATTTTACTCTTCAAAATCGGCCCCGTGGTAGATCTGAGACCAAGGTGGACAATGGTGAGCTGGAAACTGTAGTGAAAGCGGATGCATTTCAAATTATGCGTGAGTTAGCAGCAGGGTTTGATTGCAGCTGCATTGGACCATCTGAAATAAATCGGCAAGGTAAAGAAGCTGGATAAAAGGGTACCACACGAATGGAACGAGCATTGAATGACACGTCGTCTTCAAACTTGCTGTTCTCTGCTGTTACGGCATAAAAGCGAACCACTTTTGCATCGTATTGTTACGTGTGATGAAAATCCGATTCTTATCAACAATAGTAAGCCTTCTGCACGGTGGTTGGATAGAGACGAAGTGCCAAAACACAATCCAAAAAAGAATATTCGCCAAAAAAAGCTAATGGTGTCTGTTTGGTTGTCCAGCGCTGGTGTCGACCACTACAACTTCATGAGCCCTGGTAAGTCAATTACAGCGGATATATACATCAACCAATTGGATGAAATGAAGAGTGAATTGCAGTTAAACAACCGAGATTAGTCAATAGAGACACGTCAATTCTCTTGCAAGACAATTCTCGACCACATGCTGCACATAGAACGCTACTCAAGTTACAGGAACTAAATTTGGAAGTACTCTGTCATCCATCATTTTCACTAGACCTTGCACCAACTGACTATCACGTTTTCCAGGTATTAGACAGCTTTTTGCAAGGAAAAAGCTTCAAATCTGAAGAAGATGCAAAAACTGCCTTTCGTGATTTAATCACCCCTTGCTCTCCACGATTCTTCACTGCCGGCGTAAATAAATTATCGATAAAATAGATACAAATGAGTTGATAATTTAGGTGCATACTTTAATTAACTGCACAGCTTTTTGTTGAGATAAAGTAAAATAAATATTCAGTTCAAAATCGGACTTTTTTTAATGACCTGTTATATTGGGTCATCCCACAAATAATGCAGTTTTTTTCAATTGCATGAACTATGAACTAAAAGTTGTAGGGGAACGGGATAAACTACCTGCAGCAACTTGCTATAAAAGCAGGTAGTAATTTTACCTTGGCCTAATTATTAGCGCAAGTTTTGAAGAGTGTAATTCGATTTTTATAGTTATTTTTTCAAAGCTATAATGGAAGTGACAAATTAACATACTCAGCATATTTTCCTTTATGATTTCAATAAAGGCAACAACGCAACAGAAAATTCGAGGAACATTAATGTAGTATATGAGGATCGGACAATAAGCGTTAGCCTGTGTGAACTGTAGTTCCAGAAATTCTGTGCCGGGAACTACAGCCTAGAACACGAGCCACGTCCTGGAAGATCTGTAGAGCTCGACGAGGACGTCCTGCAAACCTTGGTGGAACAAAATCCCCTCGTAACTGTTAGGGAACTAGCAGAGAAGCTTGGATTTGATCATTCAACCAATCATCGACACCTACGTTCCATCAGAAAAGTCATCAAATTGCGTGATGAGTGAGAATGTGTGCTCTTCTTTGCTGCCCCGCCTCACGAATAGTGACTGGTGACGAGAAATGGGTTCTCTATAAAAATGTCAAGCGGCGAAGACAGTGTGTAGTGAAAGGAGAAACACCGGCACCCCAGGCTAAAGAAGGTCTTCAACCACGTAAGGTGTTGTTATCTGTTTGGGGAGATATGAAAGGTCTAGTCCACTTTGAACTTTTAAACCCAAACCACAAGGTTTTGGTCGGCCCGAGGCTATAGTAGAAGGTGCCACGCAGTGGGACTGAACCCGGAACCATGTGGCTGGTAAACAAGCTATTTACTACACAGGCTTGGTAAAATAAGCAGGGAAAATAGACCTCAAAAACATAAACGTACACTTCTATTTTTAATCGGTAGATGTTAAAAGTCACTCAAGGCCCAAGAATTTCGTGCGTGCTATACAAGACATTCCGGTATTTGAGTTATTTTGTAACTTTATCCGTTTATGTATATCTGCGTGTCTGTGGAGAGAGAGAGAGAGAGAGAGAGAGAGAGAGAGAGAGAGAGAGAGAGGGGGGGGAGGAGTGGGAGAGAGAGGTTGATAGATAAGTAGATAGATAGATAGATAGATAGATAGCCAGCAGAGTCTACACCCTTAAAACAACTGCACTTCAAGTGTACATACTTCAGTTACATTAAACAAATGGCGAAGGTTGGTCTGCTTTGTTGTAAGCATTTCAAGCAGAACTAATCTAACATCACAAACTTAATGACATTTTCCGTCTATGAATCTTGTTCCTTTTTATAGTTTATTGCAGTCTCCTCCGGCGTCTTTTGTCTCGTCTTTGCCTGAACAATAAAATCATTCACTTCACGTTTTTCTTCAGGTAAAAGTAAAGAGGAAGCGAAATTATTCATTATATTTTTCACGTTCTTAATTTCGTTCGTTGCATATTGGACTGTTGGTGCTTTCATGCCTCGTCAGATGAATGAATAGACTTGAACTTAATATTCGTGTTCAATATCGTTGAACCTTTTGGAATTAAAATCCACAATAATTTCATGCAGAAAATTTATTTTGAACATACATACATAGATACATACATACATACATACATACACACATACAAACATACATATGAAAAGTAAAACTCACTGTCTCAAAAGATACAGCGTCGTTCTCTGTGAGCGTTTGTATGCAAATGAAAGTTACGGAAACGGGCTTTATGAAGAGCGCAAAGGAATCTTTTTACTAACATTTGTAACATATTTCCATTTGGTCTCGAACAGTTGAGCTTTCCCAGAATTTTTATTTCTCTCAAAGTTTTCAATATTTACCAAAATCTGAAGCCTCATGTCCTGGTGATACCAAAATATGTACTAAAAATATTCCGTTAATTGTACCATGAAAATATGTGTGTTTTGAATTGAAATAGCATATACTTTTTGTATGATGGTTCCATGTTGATGATATTTCTGAAGTTGCGTCCAAGCATTTTCAGAGTGAGTTTTACTTGCATGCATACATGTATGTATGTATGCATGCATGCATGTATGTATGTATGTATGTATGTATGTATGTACGTACGCACGCATGTATGTATGTATGTATATATGTATGTATGTATGTATAAATGTATGTATGTATGTATGTATGTTTGTATGCATATATATATATTCACAGAGAGTGAGAGATATGTATATATAGGTATATATGTGTGTATATATATATGTGCGTGTGTGTGTGTGTGTGTGCGTGTGTATGTATGTGTATATGTATGCATGTATGTATGTATGTATCATATAATATACATACATATAATATACATACATATATGCTGGTTGCTTAAGTAATGGGGGTTGAACGTAGGATGCAAAGGTAATTGGTACAGTACTGTCATAGCAACTGGAATATTACTGTTGCTATATTAGCGTAGACTTATTAAATATCACATCGAGAACACAGAGATTTGAGAAGGATATTGAAATCCTGCAGTTTCACACAACTGGTTAGAAGAGTTGATAAAAGACAAGGCAGAACGTATACATATTAGAAGCATTAAACTAATTAAAATCTGACCAACTGTTTTTGGTGTTTAGTGCCGAGATCAAACCCACTTCAACGATAATAAAATAATACTCAAGAGAAATAACAGCTAATTTGTTCATGAACAATTCGGTTTTGTATTCGTTTGTTTTGTATTTGATACTTATCAACCATAGTAATTGATCTATTTGTTTAGGATTGCATGGAATTGTCGAGGTGACGTAAACGTCTGAGGGACTGGCGCGTTCAATCAATGAATTAATCAATATTTTACTTATCTCAAGCAAATATAATAAATATAGTTTGTTGCCAGACTCATAATAATTAAAAGTTTGTGTTGAGAGGCAGTTTATCATATCGATGTTAAGGATGGGTAAAATAGGAGACTGGATATTCATGTCATTTCCATGGGTTTTGTCAGGTAAAGTAGGTGAAAGAGTTAAAGACTAAAATAGTGAAGAGTTTATCTTCTGTAGCACTGTGGGCAGAATATATCAGTCTTTAATTCAATATCTTACATTTCTATGTACAAATTATACACACCATGTCTATTATTTTCAATTTCAGCATGGACCAACAAAAGAGATACCAGTAATGCACTAGGATAGGTTCAGTCAATTATGTTTTCAGTTAAAATAGTCTCTTATCTCGTAAAATAAACTATTTCTCTTGGATTTCCTTTTCTGTCAAATATTCCTGAAAGTTAGTCATGTAATTAAATTTGTTATATTTGGAGATATGCCAGTCAATTTCTCGAGGTCTTTTTTTATATTATGATTCTGTCAATTTTCATTACTATCTCATTTATTACAGATCTGTTGATGTTTAGCGATTAGTAACAGAGCGACTGTACCCAATTATTTGGACCAATATTTATGCATTTATTATCGATCTTTCGAAGATGAAACTTACTTCAAGTACACTATATACATAATAAAGAAATCTATCTAAGCTATAATGCCATTTTTATTGCAGAAAAAGATATAGTTTAGCGAATAAACCCTAATTATTTTATTCATTTATTTGACTAGACACAAATACAATCTTATGAAGTTATTGCGTCAACACGGTTATACCATTGGCATTTATTTCACAGACTCTCTAAAATGACAATAAAATACAAAAGAGGTCGCCTACTTTGACGTTAGAATTGAGAACATTAAACAATCATAATACTGTCAAGTGTCCCAGAATATTATAAAGAAAGAGAAATAGTCAATTGAATCAACTTCGGTTTTTTTATTTGTTCTCATACTTATTAAACCAATCTCAGGATAAGTAACCATATAAGTTCGACACCAACAGCGTCTGAAATTTGAAAGATTGATATGCTAGAATAAGATAACAATAGAAGCATTCTTTTTTGTTTCCTATTTAGCTTGTTGATTCCTGTGGATCAAGACAATATAAAATTGTTGTATATATATATATATTATATGGTTAATTATCCCGTATGGGGCTCAAGTGATGACTAATATTATTAAGGAGACACTTAAAATTATAAAAAATGTTTTATGAAAGGGACAACAGGTATTCATATATATTTTCCAATAAAACCATCAGAGTGGGATACTCAACATCGAGAAATATAGATAATATTATTTCCTCCATAAATAATAAGAAATTAAATAATTATTGTAATAGCATAATATATAATAGCTCTAGCAATAATATGACCGATAGTGATAGAAGTCTTAATCAACATATAGAAAAATGCTCATGTCATGATAAGACTAAATGTAAGCTCTTTGATAATTGTAATCTTAATAATGTAATTTATAAATGTATAATAATCTCTAAGAACAATAATAATACAATTATAAATAAGGCTTATATTACATCAACAGCTAATGAAATTAAAAAAAAAAGAATATCTCAACACTACCAGACCATCAAAAATCCTAATTTAAGTAAGTCCACAGGCTTAAATAAATATGTATGGGGATTAAAATACCAGAAAAAGAGAGTACAGCTTTAACTGGAGTATAATTAGAGCCTACTCCTATAATATTGGGAATAAAATGTGTTTATTATGCATAACAGAATTGATGAAACCACTACAGTCTAGATATGGATTATTAAACATATATGATGAACGTGGAGATAAGTGTAGGCACTGAAGTAATTTTACTTTCAATAAAATGTAATACTGAACCCCCACCCCTGAATCACATATCCACACAACTTTATGTCTACAGCAGTTCAATAGACTATATAATTACACAAATATTTTAAATGAATAAACGAATTAAATATTACTAAAATTATATAATAACAAATTATACATATCTCCCAGCATAGGTAAATTTAAGATAATAATAGAAGATAGCTTATATTTAAACTCTACATAGTGTAATTACCCCCTTGGTACTAATCCTCTATAAATTCCCATAGTTCCCTGTTATCTTCTCCTCTAATCGGCACTTTGAAAAGTAATCCTGGTACCAGCAAAAAAAGGAAGATATATATTTGAATTTTTCTTGTAATATTTCTCATTTAAACACAGATATTTTTATTTTGAAGTATAATTTTATATATTACTAGCAGTATAACCCGACGTTGTCCGGGTGTGACTTATTACGCCATCTACGATAAGTCTTGCTAGGTGAAAATCAACTAAAAAAGAAAGACTTACAACGAAAAAACACTTATGATGTAAATATGTTCGTAATTCAAAAGACGATGAAATTAAACGGGCAAGTTTGAAGACTGTTTTGCGTAACATTATTAATCGTACGTAAATTTCATCCGTCTAATTGGCTATACAAATGGTATGTGCAAAACAACTTTTTGCATTGCCCTGATTATACATAGCAGTGTAATCCCTTTTCGCAGGAGCTAGGACGGCAATTTCTGATGAAGCAATTGCTGGCGATCTGTTGCTACACATTTTTGCCAGAATTCTAACAGATTGGGCAGAAGATGTTGATGCACCATTTTGCATTATATTCAAAGTAGCTTCTGGAATGTGGTGAATTGCTGCAGTCTGTTGCTGTCTTTTTAAACCGGTTGCTTTCTTCTGAAAAATTACCCACATTTGTAATGAAGTTCAGTGATTTTGCAATGTGTTGTCCTGTCGGTCAAACTAAAGCGTGAATGTTCTGAGACGCCTTACGGGAGTCAAGA
>NC_068982.1:90727278-90727815 GCF_001194135.2 Octopus bimaculoides | reverse complement strand
AACGTTCATAAGAGAAATTAGGAGCTGAAAGGATTTGTAAAGGTCGTAGAAAGAGGAAATTTAGGTTTTATTAGAGGGGGGAAATGTTATTTTGCGCAGTTTAATGGATTTTATTGGTAACTGTGATTGATTTTGACGAAAAAAATGACGCAGTTACCGAAGTTATGGTATTTAGAATATTAATTCCGATTGTTTCATTCAAGAAATTTGGAATTGTGTAAATGTATGAATTGGATACACATACACACACACTCACAAACTCAGCTATATATATATATATAGATAATTTGTATTTGACATTATATACTTGACTTTACAAGTTGATATATATACTAATTCATATTTATAATGTATAATATATAAATTTTAATTCTTAATATTACAAAGTATAATTTTAATTTTTTATTTTTAATCTTTATTGCTTATTTTTTAAAGGGATGTAAAATTAGACTTATAATATTGGGAAAAGAACCTGAAGATGTTAGAATAATTGTAAATCTGATGATTGGATATATTTATTTATATTTGCATATATAT
>NC_068982.1:90720867-90724231 GCF_001194135.2 Octopus bimaculoides | reverse complement strand
CCACACTGACGAGGCTCAAGGTTGAATAACCAAAAGCCGAAACCTGGTTTGTGGATATCCCTAATTGCATAATATTTTTATTTGTGCTGTTAAATGTTTTAATTCTTTCTGTTTTCCTCGCATACTGTTTTTCTCTGTTATATTGGTGCGCTACGGTGGATTATTTAAGACTTGGCTCTTATTTCTAGCAGGTAGATGCTCATTAAGCATCATTACGCTTCGTGCAAATTTATATATATATATATATATGTATTTGTATGTGTGTATGTCTATGTCATTGTGTTTGTCCTCCAACATAGTTTGACAAACGATGCTGGTTTGTTTACGTTCTCGTAACGTAGCGGTTCGGCAAAAGTGGCCGATAGACTATGTACCAGACCTAAAAAAGTACTGGAGTTTTCTTGTTCAACTCAAGGGCTGGCCAGCATGGCCACAGTCCAATGACTGAAACAAGTAAAATATAAAAAAAAAACAGATTATGTCAACTTTTCTTGAGACGTAGAGTAGTTAAGACATTAATAAAACATTCCATTGTTTCTCTTTTAAAACAGGAGTATCTAATTTGAGGATTATTTAACTATTATTTCAAGCAGGTAATATAATCCGTCCTAATGAAATCCTGTCCGTACATATAGCACAGCTCTGCCGCAGCACACAGGAATATTTTTTGTCATATCTTCATACAAATATCATACGTTGGATTATTTCAACCACTGATTCAAAGACATGCTGTCTTCTCATTGTACCTTTTCTACTGAAACTACAGTAGCTTCTACTCTTCATAACTCGTTAATTTCATGCCGTTTTCTCTTGGGTAATCTCAATTTAGTCGTCTCTTTTCTTCTCGTGATCCATAAGAAGCCTTGCGTATACTATGTCAGTCTTCATAATTCTCTCTTTATCCATGCTATATCCTCTACAGTCGTAGGTCTACACTTATTCGAATTTAACTAACTCAGAGGCCTGCGAATACTATGGCCCTTCTTTTTGCCTCCACATTAAAAAATATTTAATGAAAATATGAAGATTAAACAAAATATACCAGATTGTCCTCGCTGCTTTCTAAGCATCTACGAAAGCCATGAGAATAAAATATTATGTAAAGCAAAAAATAAAAAGAAAGCTTGAAAAGAAAAATAAATTAAGGAAGATAAACTCTCGCTTCAACGGGATTTCAAGTTAGAAAATTTGAAATACATTACTAGCAAATGCTAACATTTCAAGCGTTGCGTTTTATTGTTGCAATCATCTGCACCAGTGATGTTGGCAGAACATAGAACATACAATAGCTGAATTAATCAAAGTCATAATAATCCATCTTGATCAATAAATAAATACAGCGCAATTGTTATCTAAAGTTACGAACTAACGTGGGTGACGACTAGGCGGCTGTTAGACCTGCTAGAAACAAGCAAACGTTTTCTCAAGTCATGCACAATTGTCTTTTAAAAAGAGCACGTTGGAGAATGCTGTGAAATACAAAATATATAAAAAGGTAGGATGGTCATAGAAAGACCATCTTTCATCATATTAGTTTTCCTTGTTTAACTCGAGCTGGCCTGAGGTAAACAAAATCATCGTTTACTACTAATATATTTACATGTTGTAATATTACAAAAATTATTTTATCTATCATCTGACTTTTTTCAGGTTGAAGTAAATTTTCATTAATGATTATATGAGAGTTATATGTTTGAGCTAAGTAAATGGTATTTCTAACTTATGAAATTATGTTAAAAATATCAGACAATCACTTATGAGTATGACGTCATCGTTGTCAAGATAACAGAGCAACAGTAAATAGTTTAAGACGCCGCAATCAGATGGAGTCATACGCACTGATTGAACTAAGTCCATTTACAATACTCATGTGTGTAGCAGTAATGAACACTGACTAATGAATTTAATTCTGGCTAGACGAAACATGCACGCTCGCACGCACGCACACACGCACACACACACACACACACACAGCAAATTATATATCGCGATATATCAAATGCGATAATATATTGATATATATAGGCGCAGGAGTGGCTGTGTGGTAAGTAGCTTGCTTATCAACCACATGGCTCCGGGTTCATTCCCACTGCGTGGCACCTTGGGCAAGTGTCTTCTACTATAGCCTCGGGCCGACCAAAGCCTTGTGAGTGGATTTGGTAGACGGAAACTGAAAGAAGCCTGTCGTATATATGTATATATATATGTATGTTTGTGTGTCTGTGTTTGTCTCCCCAACATCGCTTGACAACCGATGGTGGTGTGTTTACGTCCCCGTAACTTAGCGGTTCGGCAAAAAGAGACCCATAGAACAAGTACTAGGCATCCAAAGAATAAGTCCTGGGGTCGATTTACTCGACTAAAGGCGGTGCTCCAGCATGGCCACAGTCAAATGACTGAAACAAGTAAAAGAGTAAAAGAGTATATGAACTTGTCAAGATACTTCCCCACATCTTGAGATAAAGCTAATTATATTATCAAAGGAGTTGAATATCTCAGTATACCTGAAACAAGAGACTCTATATGTTAAGATATTACAACAAATATTCGGATAAAATTTAAGTTACATATTAATTCTTCAGTGGAAAAACATATGGGTACTAAAAACTTCCTGGCTGTAGGTAAAAGAAAATACAAGAAAATCATTTATTTATGATTCTATTCAACCTATTCCCCTCTCAGATTCATACAATTATTGCAGCACTTCTGGCGTTTGCCGAATTTTCTTGAGAATAATTTTTCGTAGTGGTCAGACCATATGGGGTCTACATTTAGCATATTGGGAGTCCAGCTAGTGGTCATTCCTCTTATATGTATGTAAGATAATTTTCTGAATCTTCACATTTTTTCAATATGCTAGGTCACTGGTTTAAATTGATATTAATCTAATTAATATCAATTTTTACCCTTATTATTTATATATATAATTTATATAAGGGCATTACTATATTATAATGTCTCACGCTTAAAGGGACTAAATAAATCAAAACTTCCAAAAAATAAGCAACATATTTACCGAAAGCAAGGGAATGTAATTTTTTCAAAGTTTACCTCCTAAAAACATTTAACTTAACGGCAAACCACTGGTTTCATAATTAATACAGCAAAAACTATGTAGTAAGCTGCATCTTTTATTCATCAGTGCACGTATGGTCGAGACACATAAAGAATAAACAAAAATCAACATACCCCGATGTACCCAACATAGTACGATGACTTCTGTTCATCCCTATATATCCATGAAAGAGGCGCACTTTTTCAAAATTGCATCTCGGTAACACGTGCTTTTACAGAATAATATTCAGCACTGAATATATTCTAATTATTTATATTATAATATAGGATAAAATCTTTATAAGAATTT
>NC_068982.1:90716514-90718211 GCF_001194135.2 Octopus bimaculoides | reverse complement strand
GCGCTGAATCCGGAAAATATCTCTGCAGAAAATAATTTCTGCTTTGAATTTACCAACTTTGAGAAATGTGATTATGGTTAATTAACATAATATGGTAAAAATTCGATATTAATTAATATCAATTTAATACCAGGCAGATAATCGGGGTATGTACAATTTTCACTGGTCTAGCCCGCTTGTTTTTGCTCCGCTGAATCCGTATATATGTATGTATGTATGTATGTATGTATGTATGTATGTATAATTTATTGAGCACAACGTTATGTGTTATCCGTAAAATGAAACGGAACTGAACTGTTGGGAATGTATTCTCATATCTATACAGGGTGCTCGGGCTAAATTTGATGATTATCTATGTTGCCTTGTTTTCAGGAACATCTTAATGTATTAGCAAACACTCAGAGGTGTTGCAGCGCATCAAGATTAAAGCTATACTGGAAAGAAAGTAAGCTGATATGGGAGCTATCTGATTATTGGAAAATAATTTGCCTGTATCATAATGATTCGCGTTGGGCATCAAAATGCGGACATCATGAATGTTACTCAATGCTCTGTGAACAATGTAAAGGCTATAATATGTGACATGGACAACTGCAACAGAGACTACAAATCTGGAAGGGACACAGCAGGTTTCTGACTGCGTCCATATGCCAGAATTCATCCGCACATCTGGACTCAATTCAGAGGACTATGTTAAGCTGCTAGAGACTGTGGCCTATCCCTGGATGGAGAGGGTTGCTCCTGGAAGCCATATGTGACAGCAAGATTCAACTCCTTGCCATACTTCCGGAAAGAGTCAAATATGGTTGTCGGAGGATTTCTGAAACTTCACCTTTCCTAATTTCTGACCTCTTAATTCCTCCGATTATAATATCATAAGCTATTATGTGTGCAGCGCGGTTGAAAAAGGCAGTAACTGCTCTACTGGCAACACGAAAACCGAGCTAGTGTCTAAGATCAAGGAAGTGTTCAAAGATTTTCCGAGGGAAGCAATGAGGAACGCATGCGCCAAATTCTATAGTCGTTTTGAGGTCGCGGTGGAAGTTAAGGGAGGCTACATGGAATAAACTGCTACCTCCTAGTCATAATGTGGCTGAGAATTATTGATTTAAAACAAAAAAATTTAATTTTTAAATGAGATATTGTCTTCTTTTCTTTTATGTAGACTGTCAAATTTTGTCCGAACACCATCTATCTATCTATCTATCTATCTATCTATCTATCTATCTATCTATCTATCTATATATCTGTCCGTCTGTCTGCCTATATGTCTGTCTGCCTGCCTGCTTGCCTGTCTGTCTACCTGCCTGCCTGTCTGTCTGTGCACGTATATGTGTGTATATACGCGCGTGTGTGTATTACATTGTTTTTGGAAATATTTTATTTTACCTTAAAATATCGAATAATTTTGTAATATTAATGTTACATTAACATAGAAATTATAACCATGTATAAATTGCAAGATTTAACTTAGTATTTAAACCGGTCTTAAGGTAGTAAAAAACCTTCTAATGTAAACCCATTTTGGTCGAGAAATATTGTGAGTATATATTACACCTATGTTTGGTTGTGCCGCTTGTTGTTTTGGATTATGCATATATACATACATATACGTACATACATGCATACATACGTACATACATGCATACATACATACATACATACATATATACATATATATATGTGAGTGTGTGTGT
>NC_068982.1:90710954-90716504 GCF_001194135.2 Octopus bimaculoides | reverse complement strand
TATACATATATATATGTGAGTGTGTGTGTGTGTGTGTGTGTGTGTGTGAGTGTGTGTGTGTGTGTGTGTATAAGTAATATTCATAGCCACTGCAAAATGGCTGTCCATTCGAGCGGATTCTACTGCGATTTTTAACCCCAAGAAGACATTTTTAGCTGGTTAATGATGTAGAGGTGCATCCGATAAAATTGCGACCAAGGGAGCGAACCCCTACCGTCTCTTAGTGACGGGACCAGTTGACCAGTCCTGATTTCGGGCTATTTCTGCCACTCGTCAGTACTGGATACCTCGTTTGCTAGAAATGATAGATGATGGCTCGCTTCTACACGCAATATATATATATATATACATATTTCAAGCGAACACACAGTCACTGATTTTGCAACAAGCAAAAATGCTAGTTCTAAAATCACTTTAAGGAATCAACGATATATATATATATATATATGTATGTATGTATGTATGTATCGCAAAATATAAAAATACTAGCACAATTCCATGCTTTTAGTAAACCACGTGGCTGTTTTCATGAGTCATGGAAGATTCAAATGTGCTGTCAGATATAGTAATCATAAAACTAGTGGAATGCCAGACAACTGCTGGCTCGAAGTGGCATAGCGTTTTGGGGCATTGTGAAGTATCACGATAAAACAAATTGTAATTAATCTATTAGGATCGAAAGTGGAGTTTCTAGTAGAGGTTGGGATTGGAGATGAGAAAGAGGTCAGACATGTTTGGAGTGTTATCTTGTTGCCGGGGATGCGTGTAGGGAATGAAATTAGCTAAAAGTGTGCTTTAAAGATTACCAAGGAATCGGTATCTGCACCGCCAGTATCAGTTTGGAATGTGAGGTTCACTAAGAACCGTGATCGTTGTAGCTAACAAGCGACAAGTACTTCGAAGCGTAGTGAATAGAGATAAATATATAAACGTAAACATGCGGATGAAATGTTGTTGATTGAAGGAGGCGCACCGATAGTTTTAGAAGCAGCAAATATATTGTGGACGAGTGATGAATGAGGAGGACTTAATCCAGACTAATTGTAAGCTTCTATCGCTTATATCTAGGTGAATGAGGTGAGAATGGGAGAGTGGAACCTATATGTAGGAAGGCGCAACCTTTCAGAATAAAGTTGGAGTAATGAGTGATGCCCGGACCGTAAAAGTGGAGGGTGAGTAAGAGATGAGACATTTGTGACTCTAAGAAGCATATGATGTTTGGTCTGCGTGTTAGTAAAAGGTAGCATATAGAATCTACGTTACACATACATACACACCTTCCCCCTCCTCCATACACAACCTCACACACCCACATCCACACCCACACATATATGTTATATATATAAATATTTAAATTATATGTTATGTAATATAGTATAACCTTTTTTTATAAACCTAAATGACGTTACTTATGCCTAGGTTTATGCAGTGCTTTTTCTGTTGAAATAATATATTTGCATAATTCGAGTAGTTTATTGTAATGTAGCTATATTCTAAAGTTGAGGTTTTCCATATTTCTATCAAATTTGAAGCTTTCGATGCTGTATGTATTGATTTTATATAATTTTGTGTCATAAGAAAATACTATCTTTATTTTGTGACTTCGTATATTTTGTTATAATTCTAATTTGATACACAGCGCATAAAATAGAAGCAATTCTAACAAAATTGTATTTAAATCAAGAGCTGGGGAGAGACATTTATTTTACAGCAATCTGAAGCCCTGATAAAAAGATGTCTGATTGGCCCTATGGATAAGCATACAACATAAAGCTGACCGCAAGAGAATCATTAATTTGTCAATTCAATTCCTGCAACTCTGAGAGAGATACGTATTGACGTTCATAGAAAAAGACATTGACACTGGGATGTAAAGGCATTTATACGTAATGCCTTATCTGGTGGGATGAGAGTGGAAGGAAAACACCTCGCTTGGCACAATCACTCAAACTGGTTGTTTTGATTGTATGGGGGGTAAGAGTTTTCAGTGTTAGATATGCAATGTTACAGAGATTTAGTGCATCCAACTTTCGTAGCAACATAACTGGTCTTGCTAGTATCAGTTTCAATTAGTGAAGTGGAACAATAGTTGGTTGAAGAGATTTGAGAGGCTCTGTTGGATAAATAGCAGCCTAATTCACTCCATCTAGTGTCTGCGATGGCAAGAGGATTATCTCGAGTTAGAGGTCACCGGTTATTTGATCTTTGAGCAAACTTTAATTTATTTTTTTCCAGAACCGAGAGTAATTCATTTTGGTGGAAATACATTTTCAATCATTGACTGTTGTCCTTGAGATTCTTCCAAATTCGAGAGGACTGGATGATGAATTGGCAAAAAAAATAAAAATAATAATAACAATAATAACGAAAAAGGTCCTCATCTCGGAGAAAGCTGATTCTTCTTGAGTACTATTCCAAGCTCCATCATCTCCCAAGAGGCATCTTTGGCGAGTGTATGTTGCTCAGCGTAGATATATTTATATATGCATAAATTAACCCTATGAACTTCTTGCACTATTTTATAAAAACTCTCTGACGAAGCCTAGAGGCTATTCAAGTACCCCAATTTTATCTACAATTTACTACAACACACTGAAAAAATGGAAATAGAATATAGGATACTGTGACCTCTTGGCTGAAACAGCCATAAGAAACTGCTCTTCTTTCTCTATTTTAGAAATTACTAATACTTTACACATGCATTTACATATTATGTGAAGTGTTTAAAAAAAATAAATAGACACAGTATAATGTCTAACAGCTGATTAATTCTACCTCTGGATTCCCTCCATTTTCTTCTTGCCACACACACACACACACACACACACACACACATATATATATATATATATATATGCTGCAACACTATTGCTATTAACATTCCTCATTAGAAATATTTTCGAAAGTAACTAGTTCCTAAATACCATTGCTACCATTGACAGAAAAAAAATTATTTATTCTTTCAATGTTTGATATTTAAAATTGTTATAATTTCTAATCTATTCACGTATTAATGTTCTATAAATTGGGCTGTTATTTTTTAATTTTTTTTATTTTTGTTTATAAAATGTGGAATATATATTTAAGCACTTACAGAGAATAAAGTCTGGATAATTTAGGAATAAAAATGCGACTTGCAAAATAATAAGCGAATACGTTAATTTCTTCCTTTTAGTGTAAACCGTAAACTGACATTAGGAAATATAACTTTTAAAGAAGCAATTTTAACCTTTTTACTTTTGACACAAGGCTAGTAATTTTGAAGAGAGGAGAAATTTGATTAAATCGACGCCACTGTCCTACTGGTACTTGTTTCATCGACCTCGGAAGAATGAAAGTCAATGTCGAACGCAACGGAATTTCAACATTGAACGTAAGGACGAACGAAATCCTGCTAAGCATTTTGCCCGAATCATTGACTATTCTGCCAGCTCGCCGTCTCTGGATTTATGATAACGACAGTATTCCAAATATATATATTGTGCGAGTCTATCTGTCTATCTATCTATCTATCTATTAGTATGTATGTATATATATTTCTGTGTGTGTGTGTGTGTGTGTGTGTGTGTGAGTGTGTAACAGAAATATACATGGTGCGTTATGTATGATTCTGTTATCCCACCAGACATCATGGTTGTTTGTTTTTTTAGAAAGCGAAGTTATTTACTATGCGTTTGGTGTTAATATAAAAACATCTATGCAGTAAGGTATCCTTTCTTTACAAAAAAATGTTTCTATTGTTATTTTGAATTATGATTCAAACGCAAATACGAAATTAGATAAAAATTGCTGTAATGTTGGTTAAAATTTACCACGTGAGAAGGGAAAAGCATTGCCTACCTGAATTGTGTTTCTATCCTTCGAAGAATTTCAAGGTTCAATTTTAGTTCAATTCAGGTTTAAATATCGTTTGCATATTTAATCATGTTTTTGTTTATTTTTAGCTCTTACTTTAATATGCTTTCAATTGGTATTTCAGTTTGTGTGTTTCTTGGTTGTTTATAAAATTTTATTTATAAATATTCATCGTTTATTTTAAAGAATATGTCATTAAAATATACTTTCCTAGAAGAAAATTTGTTTTAAAGAAATATTTTAATGATGGCATATTTTATAAGAAAACGTTATTTTTTAAAGAAAATTGTCTAAAGAATATATAATGGCGATATAATTGTTAGTTGATTGGCTTGTATAAATGGTGGGTAGCTTTCACGCGTCAGTGCATGAATTATTTCGTGGCTGCTTTGCCTTATCTATCTATCCATCCACCAATCCATCTATCTATCCATCAATGTATCCACCTGTCAATCGATTCATTTATCCATGTGTCTAGTAGTCTATCCATCTCTCTATCTATCTTTTCCTCTACCTGTCCATCTATCTCTCATGCTATCTATCATCTGACTTTCACGTATTTTGTGCGTAAAAAATAATTTTGGTGGAGCGTTGTATGTAAATAGTTTGATTTTATCATTCTCAGAAGATTCATACAGTTATATACGTTATTTCACAATTCTTTCTCATATTTACATTCAGATACTTTTTAATATTTATTATTTGTTTTCAGTAACGGAACTCTGGTTATGCTAGTGCACCGTCTTGACGGGATATAGTCGAATAAATCGATTTATTTTTTAAGCCTGGTACCTCTATCGCTATCTTTTGCTGATAAATTTTTATTATGATCACTATGGATCGAATACAAAGATGAGTACAATACAGGACAAACAAATAAACAAAATGTATGAGTTCGTATGTTCTTTTTAAAAATTAATGATTGTTTTTATATATATCAGCATTTAAAATTCAAATGTTATTTGACTTTTTCCTTATATTTTTTTCTTCCTTTTAAATATACAGACATACATATGCATACATACACACACATATAATCTATCTATCTATATATATATACATATATACACATATATACATACACACACATACACATACACACATGTATATATATTTTATAATTAAAAAATTGGTTTTTCAACCCGGCAGCCTATAAGGTCCAGCAGCTCGCCTTTTATTTTCCCGATGATTAGTTTGGGTGACTCACACCCACCTTTTTCACCACTTCCTTCCATCTCTGTTCATATACTCTAGCTGACAGGGTTCTCTTTTCCAGCCCTATCTTGCTCTTCGGATGGTATTTGAAGTAAGTCAGCAATCCAGGGCCGGATATGTAGAACTCTGTCACAAAACCTTCCATTCTTGTCCTCCATATACACTCTTTCAACACTGCTACCGTACAGAAAAAGCAAGCCTCACTTTCCTTTGAGAGTCCAGTTGGTGGTATCATCTTTATCATAGACTCAGCCGACAGCTGTACTCGTCCTAGATGCGACAACACGTATTCTACATAAATTATCAAGCTGGAGAGCTGCCGACAATGTACAAAAGCGTGTTGGACAGTTTCACTGTCCTGCTCGCATCTTGGACATGTCGGTGGCACTGCTAAACCGTGCCTGGATAACTTCTCGTGAACAGGTAGAGCATTCCTGTAACACTGCCAAGTCAGAGATTTTTGGAAATTTATCCAAGTAC
>NC_068982.1:90709359-90710513 GCF_001194135.2 Octopus bimaculoides | reverse complement strand
AGTCGTATCAGCTTGTTTAGCCAACAATCGGGACAAGGCACAACGGACAGGCGGTAGGTGATTACAGATGCTATAAACACCTGCACCTCCTCCATCTACACTTCAAGGACAGAAACCTTCCGGACCACTTCCGTACTATGGCCTCCACCTTGTTCACTACCTCGCTCCAATTCTTCTCCGTCTGGGAGTCTGAACCAAACCAAACTCCAAGCAACTTAACGGGACCATCTGTCCAGTGTCCAACGACACTAGACGATAACGGCTTGTTCCTCCAGGTGCCGAGGCGCAAACCGATGGACTTGTCCTTGTTAACTTTTGCTCCAGCCACCAATTCGTATCTTCGGAGAGCTTCTTCTACACGAGGTAATTGTGTTTCTTTAGACACGATGAGAGTGACGTCATCAGCATAAGCAGAAGTGAACTTACCGCATCCAATCTCATTAGGGATGTTGCCTAACTTCTCCAGCCTCCGCAGCAATGGCTCCAGGGTCAAAACGTACAGGACTGGGGAAAAGGGACACCCTTGACGAACAAACCGCTTGATCGAAAACGGCTCCGGTAGGTAACCGCTTATCTGGACGGTGAACTTGATGCCGCTGTACATAGCGGAGATCCACCCGCGAAAGCCTGGGCCTATCGCAGCCGCTTCGAGGTCGGCCCCCAGGTACCGATGGTCTACCCTATCGAATGCTTTACTTCGGTCTAAGTGGACCAATGCCCCTCCTTTGCCGGCTAATTTTCCAACCCTGTCTAAGGTGTAGCGGAGAAGGTGAAGGTTGTCCTGGATTGACCTGCCTGGGATTGCACAGATTTGTGCCTTCCTGACAAGCTTCTCCGCGACAGCCGTCAACCTTTTAGCTAACACTTTGGCCAAAATCTTTAACTCTACGTCAAGTAGAGTTATGGGCCTGTAATTACTAATGCTATCCCCCTTGCTTGGGTCCTTCTGGATCAGCGTCACAACTTCCCGGCTTACAGAACTGGGAATTCTCCTATTCTGCTGCCAGTTTGCATAGACGCCTGCTAGGACATCCCCAAACAAGTCCGGCATTAAACGATAAAACTCGTAGGGCAGACCATCCAGTCTCAGAGACTTTTCCCCAGCGCACTCGGCCAGCACCCGTCTTACCTCCGCGGGAGTGATCGGGCCTTCA
>NC_068982.1:90702021-90705058 GCF_001194135.2 Octopus bimaculoides | reverse complement strand
CTCCCTCTCTCTCTCCCTCTCCCTCTCTCTCTCTATCTTTCTCTTTCATATGCTCTTAATTTAGATCGTCGTACTTAGAGTTCAATAAAAACAAAACAAATATCTATACTATTAGCTTATTAAGCAGAAAACCCATAATTTTGTCTAGTAGGGTGAATGGTCTGCGGTAATGTACATATATAATTCAGTTAAGTATATTACTATTGATGGAAATAGAAGCATACCTACAAACAGTCCTCATTCGAAACATTCAGGAAGTATAGGCCTTATTAAACTTAGGTGTTGTTAAACATTTTTTCTGGTAAATTCTAAGGGAAAACATTTAGAAGTGTTATTCGTTCATACTCTTTTACTTATTTCAGTTACTGAACTGCGACCATGCTGTTGCTATACTTTGTTTTTAAATTTCATTTTGAAGAGAACTAGGCTTCAACCGATTTTGGAAAGTATATTCCGATTTCCGCTTTATGGTGTTTACAATGCAGAAAAAAAAAAGAATATAGGTTTATTTCATTAGATATAAAAGAGGAAATAACGTTGTCAGATATCTGAAGGTGACACAAAGGAAATGGTTGCTTAACTGCTTTCGCGATATAATAAAAATACAAGAAAAAATTTCTTAAATTGGAACCTTTACGAAACTAATTAGTAATTAGGAGGTTGTTGTTGTCGATCAAAGGTGTCCAATCGGAACCATCCGGTATTTGTTTTTTTTTGCCAGACATTATCGAATGGCTTTAAGTAAACTGAGTGTGATTTGATAGAAATTTGGCTGCTACATTTAACAGATTTAGTAACCTATTAGAGATTCACCTCATTTTGAAATTAGAGAGAGATAACTGAGGAAACTGTCTCTAGAAGACGTTCATTTAACGGTACTTGAGAAAAAAAGAGACAAGACATGTGCAGAGGGATAAAAATAAATATTAGACATGACATAGTGGCTAACACACAAAGGTGCCAATTTTGTCTGTTTTCTTTTTTCTCTGCATCAGACTTGCCCTGAACAAGTGCTGGCTATGCATCATATTTATTTCTGTTCTGTTCCCTGCCAAGCCTCAGTCCTTGGAAATTTTCTGCAGTGGTTCAGTTTTTTATGTTAGAAGAGATCGGTGGCTCCCCGCTTAATCCTGCCCCATTTCTAGGGAAGGAACACACAATAAGTTTTCTGTCACAATCCTCTTCACACCTCAACATAACCGACTTAAAAAGAAAAAAACGTGGGAGAGAAAACTGACTGGTTGGCTAGCTAGCAAGCAGCTGGAGCGGGACAGAACTTGACAACAGTGCATGTTTAACATTTTATGTATAGACACCGGAAGAATGAACAGTTGGCCTGGGCGAGATTAGATGTCTCAGAGCACAAGTTTTATACTCAGGCGGTGGTCAAAGCACTCCAGAATGACCGGTCAACGATCACCCCCAGGGCATCGTTCCATTGTAGGTTTATATGTAGACGGTCACTGTCGATCGTCTGATTCATTATGGGATGTTCCTTGAAAATCTCACTTAAGGTCTAGGCGAAGAATCTATTCGTTGGAGCCTTACAACATATCACAAGAAACTCAGCCGCTGCTTGCATATAGTGATGGTCACAGCGCAAACAGCTGCAACAAATATCGCATAGCATTTTATCGGACTTCGCCATTTCAGCCGCATTAATGTTGCAATTTGGAGCGGTCTACAACAGTTATTGACTTCAAAAGGCTTGTTATACTAACTCATAAAATATAACACTGCCTCATAAAGTATAGCTCAAACAGTATAACACTGCCTCGTTATACTAACTCATAAAATAAAGATAAAATATGCCTGGTGCCTTACTAATCCGTGCCACTTTACTTTCCTCAAATTCTTCTTTAAGATGAAAATTCTACATGTATTGCAGTCCTTCCTTGTATGTATGATGTCATGGTCTCCTTAATTCATATATCAAAGTAATGCTATCATATATGTATGTATGTATGTATGTATATATATATATATATCTATACTATAAAAGGCAAATCTACTCTGTGTGTATGTATGTTTAAAATTCATACATTTACACAATTCAAAATTTCTTCGATTAAACAATCGCAATTAATATTCTAAATACAATAAGCTAGGTCACTGCGTCATTTTTTCACTCCAAAAATGTCCTAATAATGAATAAAATCCGTAAAACTACGGAGGTAAACATTTTCTCCCTAATAAAATCTAATTTCCTCTTTCTAATACAAATCCTTTCAACTCCTACTTTCTCTTATGAAGCTTTACGAAAAATCCAACAACAAATACAAAAAGAAAGGAAGGAGAAAAAGAAAACTATCAAAACTGAAACAATCACATTTCGATACTGTGATGACAGATACTAAAAGTACATACAAAATTACTTTGCTCCTCTAAAATTAACTATTTCTATTCCTCTTACACATCGTTTCAATTGCTACTTTCTCTTATGAACGTTTACCACAATCCAAGAAAAAAGACAAAGAAACGAAGGGGAGTGCGAGTCAAATAAATAGACACACTGCCAATCATACGTAAATACACACATATATATGTACCTATGGTTACCAATGACCTCATTCTAATTGGCGGGAACTAAACCCTAACAGAGAAACGAAAGAAAAAGAGAGTCAAATAAATATTTTCCCCTTTAACACAATGTCATTTCCTCTTTCTATAACAACTTTCACCTTTTATTCCGCACATGAAATGCCACCTATACACTTACATACAAATACACAGATACATGCAAATACCTGTCACTTAGAAGAAGCTGCGATCAGATTACTACATCCATTTGCGTGATGGCATCAATAATGACGCTAACTCAAGAAACATCGGCAAAATGTGCATTCTCCCCTCAACATAAACAGGAGAGCCACGATATATGCACGAGCGAACACAAGACGCTATGACTTTCGTTCGGCACTATGGACGCCCTGATTTATTCATCACGTTTACATGTAACCCCAAGTGGGTTGAGGTAACACGGGAACTTCTCCCACACCAGTAGTACTGCCATCGGCATGATCTTATTGCCAGGATT
>NC_068982.1:90698859-90700433 GCF_001194135.2 Octopus bimaculoides | reverse complement strand
ATTCCCAAGGGGTATAGAGCTGATACAGTACGTGCGTGTCTTAAGTCATCTGCATTGCTAAGACATTGTTACAATTGTGAGAACAATAAAGCAGCTTTTTCAGGGCCACCTCACATTCTATTGTTACCCACTTCTCAGAGTGCTGCAATGCTCTAGGCAAGGTTTTCTGTCCAGTTGCAAATTGATTGGTTGGTTTTCAACTTATAGCAATCTTTCCCTCAATAATCATAATGAGTAGAATCATCAACAGTACTTTAAAACAATTAAGCCCCGAGCAACGCCGGGCACTTCTGCTAGTATATATATATAAAATTCAATAATAGAATAAAGTCTTTGTAAGAATTTATCAAGTAGTTAGCGGGGAAAAAAACCTCATAAGGGAAAAATCCATCATTTATTCCCTATAAATATATTTATTTATATAAGGGCATTACTATACAAGAATGCCTCACGCTAACAGGGACTTTAAAAATCAAACTACCATAATAAACACATTTTTACCGAACGCGAGGGAATGCAACTCTCAAAGCTAACCCCCTAAAAACTTTTAACATAACGGTAGATCATGATTTCGTAATTAACGCAGTAATCTGCATCTTTTACTCATCAGTACACGTATGGTCAAGACACATAAAAATAAACAAAGATCAACATACCAGACGAACACTCCATGTATTCAGCATAGCACATAGACAATTGTTTATCCCTATATATCCATACAAAAAGGCGGGCTTTTTTTAAATGCATCTCGGTACATGTGTTTTATCAGAATAAAATACAGCACTGAATATATTCTAATTATTTATAATTCAATAATAGGATAAAGTCTTTAAAAGTTTTCAGGGGGTTAGCTTTGAGAGTTGCATTACCTCGTGTTCGGTAAAAATGTGTTTATTATGGTAGTTTGACTTTTAAAGTCCCTCTTAGCGTGAGGCATTCTTGTATAGTAATGCCCTTATATAAATATATATATATAAACACTTGTTTCAGTCATTTCACTGCGGCTATGCTCGAGCACAACATTTAGTCGAATAAATCAACTCCAGGAATTATTCTTTGTAAGCCTAGTAATTATTCTATCGATCACTTTCTGCCGAACGGCTAGGTGACAGGGATGTAAACACACCAAAATCGGATGTCTAGCGATGGCGGGGTCACAGACACAAACAACATACACACACACACACACACACATATATATATATATATATATATACATACGACGGGCTTCTTTCAGTTTCCGTCTACCAAATCCACTCACAAGACGTTGATTAGCCCGAGGCTATGGTAGTAGTCACTTGCCCAAGGTGCCGCTCAGTGGGATTGAACACGGAACCATGTGGTTGGGAAGCAAGCTTCTTACCACACAGTCACTTCTGCGACTAATATATATATATATATATATTTTGTTCTATGTGTGCCACAAATATCGCCATCCATTTAGAGAAAAATTTGTAGTTTAGAATCAGTAGTTCTTTGACTGCTATTTCTAAATTTTCAGTATGTTGGAGAAGCAACTCAATGCTAATCCCTGTATATTTATGATTATATATATATATATATATATATATCAT
>NC_068982.1:90695815-90697137 GCF_001194135.2 Octopus bimaculoides | reverse complement strand
TATTTCTAAATTTTCAGTATGTTGGAGAAGCAACTCAATGCTAATCCCTGTATATTTATGATTATATATATATATATATATATATCATCAGTGTATCAAGGAGTGTGGTCTGTGATACACACACACACACACACATTGTATGTCTTTTGCAGATTATACTTTCTTAATTTGTCAATCTTTCTCGATAGTTACTAGTTTCGTGCTGTTGCTAGGAGTGATAAATAACTATAACAACGATATAGTTTAACGCAAAGTATATCGATTAGTACGTCATCTAGTGCCGGCACTTGTATTCTCTGTCAGATCTCAAGTAGCCCATCTTCGTTTATTCAACTTTTAATCCATAACACTGATTCGCTTTAAACAACCACTACCACTACTACCATTACTGTATCCCCATTATCATTTACCTCACCCCATGCTCCTTCCAACCTCTGATACAGACTTCAGTGGAGTCTCTGAACGGTCGCGATGGCAAGAAACATCAATAATTTCCTTCGTGTTTGACCCTTGCACTCTTATAAAAAGGACCCTTTGGACAATGTGGTCTTGGATGCACACTGCTTCAGTATGGTTATAACAAAAATACTTTTGGTCATAGGGGTAACCAAAGGTTAAATGGCCAAAACAACTAAGATAGTTATGACTACTTACTCCACTTTTATAATAGTACAGTTATAATTGCTTTTAAAAGAAGTATTAAAAAACATAGATATTCAAAGGGACCATGGTGGAGTGTTGGAGGGTTTCATTCTGCTCATGCGTTTTGCAAACCCCGCTACCACTTATACAGGAAATAGCTTAGCAGATGCACTCCTAAGACTCAAATATTGGCATTATGAATGGTTAAATGAGGATGTTGCGACCGGGGTACTTTTTTATGACGACAATATAAAAGAGTCGCTTTATATTCGACTGACCAGCGAGAAATAACAGCCCAAACTTCCTCAAATCGCAACTTAAGCTTCAAGATAATAATTATAAATAATAATAATAATAATAGTATGGTTTAAAATCAGAAAATCAGAAACATAAGAGTAATAATAATAATCATTATTATTATTATTATTATTATTATTATAACAACAACAATAATAATTCTCTCTATTAAAGCCACAAGACCTGAAATTTTGGGAGAGGGGCTAAGTCAATTACATTGGTCCCAGTGTTTCAGTGGTATTTAATTTATCGACGCCGAAAGGATAAAAGTCAAATACAACCTCGATGAAATTTGAACTCAGAACGTAGACACGGACGAAATGCTGCTAAGCATTTTCCCCGGCGTGCTAACGATTCTGCCAACTCACCGCCTTAATAATAAT
>NC_068982.1:90694643-90695805 GCF_001194135.2 Octopus bimaculoides | reverse complement strand
CTTGAGGTCTCTGGGTGAGACTTGGATCCAACTTGTACAAATGCAAAACAAAAGTCAAACATAAAATAATAATAATAATAATAATAATAATAATAATGCTTTTTACTATAGACACAAGGCCTGACATTTTGAGTGGGGTGACTAGTCGATTACATTGACACCAGTACGCAACTTGGTACTTAATTCATCAATCCCGCAAAACATAAAAGGCAAAGTCGACCTCGGCGGTATTCGAACTCAGAACGTAAGGACGGTCGAAATACTGCTAAGCATTTGGCCGGGGGGGGGTGCTAACGGTTCTGCCAACGCGTCACCGTCATAATAATAATAATGATGATGATAATAATAATATTAATACTACTACTACTACTACTACTAATAATAATAATAATAATGATCCTTTCTATTGTAGGCACAAGGCCTGAAATTTTGGGGGAGGGGTGAAGTCGATTAGATCGACCCAGTACTCAACTAGTACTTAATTTATCGATCCATAATGATGAAAGGCAAAGTTGACCTCGACGGAATTTGAACTTAGAACGTAGCGGAAGCGAAATACCTATTTCGTTATTGCCCACAAGGGGCTAAACATAGAGGGAACAAACAAGAACAGACGAACGGATTAAGTCGATTACATCGACCCCAGTGCGTAACTGGTACTTAATTTATCGACCCCGAAAGGATGATAGGCAAAGTCGACCTCGGCGGAATTTGAACGTAGAACGTAACGGCAGACGAAATACCGTTAAGCATTTCGCCTGGCGTGCTAACGATTCTGCCAGCTTACTTTCTTAATGATGATGATGATGATGATGATGATGATGATGATGATGATGATGATGATGATGATGATGATAATAAATAAATAAATAAAAGGAACACAGGCTGTATTTGAAAATTGCAAAAGAAAACAACAACAACAACAACAAAAAGGTGAGGTTGATGTAAACGTTGAAGAACTGACTTGGGGCGTAACAGTAATGAGAGTAGCATTAATGGACGCATGCAAGCACTTATTGCACACATACGTGAACATATACACGTGTGTGTGTGTATATATGAATGCAGTTATACACGTATGTACTCGTGTGTGAGTTGTATATATATACATATTTATATATATATATATATATATATATGTAGACATATATACATACATATA
>NC_068982.1:90692963-90694358 GCF_001194135.2 Octopus bimaculoides | reverse complement strand
ATACATATAAATATATATATATACATATATATATATACATATATATATATATATATATATATACGTATATATATATACATATATATATATATATGTATATATACATTTATATGTATATATATAGGCATATATACACACAAATATATAAACGTATATATACACACACACGTATATATATATATATATATTTATTTATTTGCACGTATACTAACCTGTATATGTTTGCATGCATATACGTATAAATACACTAGATATATTCGTGAATATGCATATATATCGATACATCTATGTGTTGCATACATGTATGTATAAACATATACAAGTTAATACATGCCTGTGTTTGTGTGTAAACACACATATAAATGCATGCACCCGTAATATCCATAAACGTAATACGTATACTTGTATATGTGTGAAAATATATCTGCATGTGTGTGTGTGTGTGTGTGTGTGTGTGTGTGTGTGTGTGTGTGAATATATATATATATATATATATATATATATATGCATGCACACGTGCGCTTGTATGAATATATAATTTACACAACTGCACGCATGTATATACAAAATTACGTGTATAAATATATATATATACACATATTCATATATGCACGTGCACACATACTCATGCATGTATACACATATATATATAGATATTCACACTCCTGTACATATGTATATACATACATACATATGCATGCACACATATAAAAGTACATTATATATTATGCACATTATATACACACAATCATATGAACTTGCAAGCATATGAATGTATGAGTTAATGAAAATCATAGTTTTCGTAAGCCCAACAACCTAACTATCAGCCCCAGTAACACCAGCAACACTATATCACAACAACATGACAATATGAAAAACGACGAACATAGAAGCAGCAGTAATAATGCTAAGACATTTCTTTCATTTTCTGCTAATGAACATCTTTCCTCTCACCCATCCGTACACATTGTCCACTCTCAATGTGTTTTTGTGGTACTTTTAGTCGAATTTTACATCATGCATTAATGTTTTCTTTACAAACAGTTCGATGGCTTTTACTTGCAACTACGGCGGCCAGTCGCTACAGTTCTACTTATATTCAAGTAGAAGCTGACAAGATGCCAAGCAAGTTCGCAGGCGATGCAATTACTAAGTTGTCACTGACGTTCACACATCACTGGCGATAGAAATCAAGGCGTATATATATACGATCACACAGAACGAGCGAGTGACACGAACGCTTATTTCATATACTAAGCACATCTTCCACATACACACATTGATATATGCAAATACATGTGCAATATTATGTAGCAGAGAGGCAGCGGCAGATCAACTGTGGCGAATATGATATATGTCGTCTAATACTGTTGATACACGCACACACACACACAC
>NC_068982.1:90691236-90692602 GCF_001194135.2 Octopus bimaculoides | reverse complement strand
ATATATAAGCACACGCGAGCATGTGTGCATGCATGTGTATATGCGTCTATGTACATAAAGTAAAATTTGGACATTCCGAAGAACTTTTATCGATATCTGTAGGTGATCACTTCGTATTAGAAACAAAATTGGAAAACCTCTGCGCATTCACCCTGCCGGCGCTAACATTGGGAACTAAATCCAACAAATACCAGCTAAATCCCCTTCAGCTTATATACACAATCTTTTTAGAAAAAAAAAAAACATACATTAGATATTGTTAATTCTGAATATACGAGAAAAGAACATTAATACGAGCTGGTCATGGCTGGAACATATTTTGACCAGAGTTGACTGGGGGTTGAACAACACCAATTAGAATCGTTAAAAAAAAGGTACAGCATACGGTCACACGAACATAACAAACATACACGCACACACACACACGTACGTATACACGCACCCACAAGCATAGGCATACATATACGCACATTGGCCTACACAAGCTTACACAGACGGACGTATAAATGCGCACACTAAGTTGTCACTGACGTTCACACATCACTGGCGATAGAAATCAAGGCGTATATATATACGATCACACAGAACGAGCGAGTGTGTGTGTGTGTGTAATGTGCGCGTGTGGCGAAGGGAAAACAACGTTAATGATAGAATTAAAATGAGAAAGCGGGCAACAGAGTTGTCTTATAAAAATGAATAAATACAATTTCTCAGGAACTAACGGATTTATTATAGAAATGTGTAGTAATTAGTAAAGGAAGTGCGATAGTCATAATTGAAAGTAATTCTAGATTTTCCCGTTAGATTCGCGTCATAATGCTTACCGACACAGCTTTATAAGCACTTCATACTGACTTAGCTTTAAGTGTGCACCATCTACAGGTGTTACGCAAGTTAAGTGCTTTTTTTAATTTTCTCTCTCCATGTTGGTCTTTCTCTCTATTTCCTTCGAGGTCCCCCACTTCTTTCTCCTTCCGTGTGTCTTCCTCTGTACCAATTGCTCTGGGTGTGTGAGCGCGTAATTAACAAACAGTTGCTATGCAATTTAGTACTTAAGTTTACTTTTTCTATTTTTTTTGTTGCCCTCCATCCCTCCCTCTTTCTCTCTGTTTCTCTGTCTCTGTCTCTGTCTCTCTTTCGCTCTCTTTTTCTCACTAAATTAATATGTACTTTAAAAAAAATTTCCTTCGCGAAAAGGAAAAAGAGAAAAAGAAAGAGATGCATAATAATTCAATTATGAAGAACTTTTATCGGTTTTGTTTCATTTCATTCACCAAATTGTTCTTTCTCTCTGTCTGTCTGTCTGTCTGTCTGTCTGTCTGTCTGTCTGTCTGTCTGTCTGTCTGTCTCTCTCTCTCTCTCTCTC
>NC_068982.1:90690884-90691226 GCF_001194135.2 Octopus bimaculoides | reverse complement strand
TGTCTGTCTGTCTGTCTGTCTGTCTCTCTCTCTCTCTCTCTCTCTCTCTTTCTCTCTCTCTCTCTTTCTCTCTCTCTCTTTCTCCGTGCTTTTCCTCTCTCTACTTCGTCCACCTGTTTCTTACCACTTGAGAATGTTTGAAAACAAAACAAAACAAAACAAATGAAGAAAATTCAGCCTAGAACAGAGATTCCATTAAAGGCCAATTCAACTGAAGCATGTCATCACATTGTTATTATTATTATTATTATTATTATTATTATTATTATTATTATTATTATTATTATTATTATTATTATTATTATTATTATTATTATTATTATTATTATTATTATTATTATT
>NC_068982.1:90688681-90690569 GCF_001194135.2 Octopus bimaculoides | reverse complement strand
CTTTTATCCTTTTGGGGTCGATGAAGCACGTATCAGTTACGTACTGGGGTGGATGTAATCGACTAGTCCCCTCTCGCAAAATTTCAGGCCGTCTGCCTATAGTAGAAATATTATTATTATTATTATTATTATTATTATTATTATTATTATTATTATTATTATTATTACTATTATTATTATTATTATTATTATCTACTTAGATAAACTTATGTAACGAAATCAAGAGAAATACCAGTTAAAACAATATTGATTCATTGTGATGTATCAAGTAGTAATACGACTTTCACAACGATTCTTATGCACATTTAAAATGAGAGTCTAGGTGTGTGGGTGAGTATTAGTGTATGTGAGTATAAGTGCATGTGTACGTTCATCCTCATAAGTGTGTGTGTGTGTGTGTGGTTGTGCGTGTGTGTCAGTGGAGTGTGCGCACGGAAATATCTTTCCAGATGATCGAATGCGCGTATATACATCCGTAAATACGCGGACCAGTAAGCATGCATATGCATACAACAAAGAGGCACATGTATATGACACGAATATAATAAACATGCATAGATGCACACACACGCACGTACATACACACACAGTCGTACACAATCATATACGCACGCACACATATATTTATTTATATGTACAGACATACTTGTCTAGACGTTTCTTTCTATAAGCATGGAGCATTGGTAACTAGATGAAATTACTTTTAGAGGATTCTTACAAATTAATTTATTTGAAATGATGAAGAAAATATTAGAACAACGAGAAGCTCATTATTCTTCAATTTTTAATTATTTTTTTTGTTTATGTTTCCGCTAGTTGAACTCACTCTGTAGGAAGAATGTTGACGGCATAGTTATACTTCTCCCTTATACGATATAAAGTCTACCTTTTAATGGTAAGGAAGGAAAAGAAAAAAACTGGGGTTAATTTATATTTCATATCGTGTAGTAAATAGATAAACAGCTGATTGGTTTTATCTTATACATACATACATACATACATACATGTGTGTACATATATATATTCATATATATATAAGTAGGAAATCCACACTTCACACAGGCACACACATATAAATATATACATATTTATATATGGACGTATATGTGCATCTACATATATGCAGAACCAATTTTACTTTTAAACATATTCCATAAAGTGTACAGTAGAAATAATTGCAGACGTGAATCTGCGCTCACTCTTTATATTTCGCTGTTTTATAAACAATAACTACGTTCCGAGTACAAACTGCAGTTAGTAAATGCAAAAGAGAAGATTAAAGGCACGGATTATCCCTAAGGATTATCTACTAAGGATTACTTAAAAATATATAAGGTAAGCTACGAAAATTGTATATATAATTATATATGTTATATAGTGATATATCAATGATATTTTTCTTTCACTTTCTCTTTGTATGCGTGTGTGTGTGCGCGCGTATATGTATTTGCGTGTGTGCGTGTGTTTACGCATTAGTTGTTCTAAGTCATTACACGCATTCAGTTGGAAGCTATCTATGACATCACACTAACTCAAACGAAACAATATAAAGCAAAAAATGAATGCATAAACAAACAAAACAAAACAAAACATACATACCCGAACCTATTACATGTTAGAAATTGCTGACAAAATCCCCTCAAATCGCACCGTATTGTCTTAGAAAATGAAAATATGCGTGAAATAACGTAATCCTCATTATGTGTAAAAGTATCGGGTGGTCATGGTTGGAAGGCCTATCATTATACGTGTGTCCTCGATGAGATACAGCAGACAGTTAAACATTAACAGCAACAAATCAAAAGCAATCAAAACTAATACAAACATAAAACCACGCGCGCGAACACAATAACTACCCGTACGCGAATGTACTCTTAAGACTATATAT
>NC_068982.1:90687393-90688407 GCF_001194135.2 Octopus bimaculoides | reverse complement strand
TATATATATATATATATATATATATATATGTGTGTGTGTGTGTGTGTGTGTGTGTGTGTGTATAATGTAAATAATTTATATGCACATGCATCAGGCAGCTAGATACAAATGCATAGAAGTGCATTGCATTTTGAATAACCATATATCTGATAATACCTAACTTTTTTTTGTTTCAACGTGACGGACTTGTGAAAGACGGAAGTTCAATTTGAAATGTATCCTTGTATAAACTAAAGAACAGATATAATATACACTACTTAGCTAACTGCTTATGTGATTGTATATAGCACAACATTATATTTCTCTCTGTCTATTTATAATTGTTTATCTATCCATGTCTTTCTCTGCATCTATCTACTATCGCTGTTTGTATTTTTTTATCCTTATATCTCTATTTTAGCACTCTATAACCTTATATCTCTATCTGTATCTCTCTCTGTAGCTCTATATCTCTATGTATGTGATCGGCTATGTTCTCATATCTGTCTCTCTATCTATGCCTATATAGCTATTTGTCTATGTTTCTATATATATATGCCTATGAGTTTACATCCCTACATCCTTTTGTGTTCACGCCTATCTTGCTATTTGTGTGTTTTTCTGTTGTCTATCTATATCTCCTGCCAATGTCTGTTGTTTCTCTATGTCTGTTGTCTATCTATGTCTGTTGCCTATCTATGTATGTTGCCTATCTATGCCTGTTGTTTCTCTATGGCTGTAGTCTATCTATGTCTGTTGTCTATCTATGTCTGCTGTCTATATCTGCTATATATGTCTTTTGTCAATATCTACTGTCTATCTATGTCTGTTGTCTATCTATGTCTGTTGTCTATCTATACCTGTTGTCTATCTATATCTGTTGTCTATCTATATCTGTTGTTTATCTATGTCTGTTGTCTATCTATATCTATTGCCTATGTCTGTTGTCTGTCTATGTCTGTTGTCTGTCTATGCCTGTTGTCTATTTATGTCTGTTGTCTGTCTATATCTGTTGTCTATCTATATCTATTGCCT
>NC_068982.1:90681636-90684823 GCF_001194135.2 Octopus bimaculoides | reverse complement strand
AGCGCGGCGGAATTTGAACTCAGAACGTAAAGACAGACGAAACACCGCTAAGCATTTCGCCCAGCGTTCTAACGTTTTTTATTTCTTTACTGCCCACAAGGGGCTAAATATAAAGGAGACAAACAAGGACAGATAAAGGGATTAAGTCGATTACATTGACCCCAGTGCGTAACTGGTATTTAATTTATCGACCCCGAAAGGATGACAGGCAAAGTCGACCTCGGCGGAATTTGAACTCTGACGTAACGGCAGACGAAATACTGCTAAGCACTTCGCCCGGCGTGCTAACGTTTCTGCCAACTCGCCGCCTTTCAAACTTAAGATATTGTTAAATAAATTATTAGGTAGGACTTATCGCTCGGCCTTAGACGTACCCAATTCTGCCAACAATCAACCTCCATCAAACACATACGGTGTGCTGTGGTTTTATCCAGTAGTTGGTTGAAAGCGGCCGAATGGAAAATATGCGCATACACACACATATTTATACACACACACCCACGCATGCACAAATGCACGCACGCACGTACGCACGCACGTTCGTGTGTATATACTAGAATAGTTGCGTGGTATGCAAGCTTTTGTTTTTCAATCACGTTGTCCCAGGTTCAAAACACAGTTAAACCTTCAAGGACTATTATTATCTATTGTGTCTGGAATTTGAATGCTGGAAACTGTGCAGAACCCAGTCGGTTGTATATAGTGTTTGTTTAATATTATATAGTAATATATATATTGCATAGATGTGCACACGTGTTGTACAGCCAGATACATACTTACATACATACAGTCATGCATGCATACACACTCACTCACATACACACTCACTCACATACACACGCACATATATTCTCCACAACACACACGCAAACACAATGTTTGAATATGTACACGTGAATGGAAGAAACGTATAAGTACATTTTTTATGAATATCCGGATATATATATATATATATATATATATATATATATTTGTGTGTGTGTGTGTGCGTGTGTGTGTGTGTATGTGTGTAAGCGTACATATACTCCTGTATGCAAGTTAGAAAATATATGTATATATATATACATGTATATATATAAGTATATATATATATGTAGATATATAAGTATATAGATATGTATATATATATAAGTATATACATATATATATATATATATATATATATATATATATATATATATATATATATATATATATATATATATATATATATATGTATGTATATATATGTATATATATATATATGTATATATATATATATGTATATATATGTATATATATATGTATATATATGTATATATATATACATTAGTATCTATATGTATATATAAGTACACACATATATATAAATATACATATATATATATATATAGAAGTATACATATGCATGTATATGTATATATATATATATATATGCAAAATAATGTGATACTTTCAGTACATAAGCATTGATTTATTTTTCTATTAATTTAAACTTCTGTATATATACATATTACCCGCCTCTCCCTTTCCTCTTCACTCTGTTTGTGTATGTGTATATAGTCAACATATATATATGTTTTTATTTATACGCATTTGTGTTAGCAGTAATTGTATCTTTACATACTATGCTACATTTTTATCATCTTTATCATCTTTATCAACTGAGTTTTTCAATCTCTCTCTCTCTCACTCTCTCTCTGTGTATTTGATGCGTGCATATGTAGACGTATGCATTGAATAACCACGTGAATGAGTATAAGGATGCGTGTGCATAGAATTACCTACGTAGTGAACGTATTTTTTTTATCATACGCACGTGTCGACGTCTATGCGAGTATGAGTACGTATATGAACTACGTGCAGTGCACACATATACGAACATAGCGCACATTAACAATATACATGCGCACGGCACGATCACAATATACGTAACAACACTGACAATACACACACAACAAGATCACAAGATACACATCTGCAACCCACGGATTTCAGAAAAAGAAAAAATGCTGCCGTTGGTGAAATACCAAGAATCGATAGAGATTCTAGGTGTTTCTTCCAGCTCTTTTTCTGTGAGTTCAAATCCAGCAGACATCAGTTGTGTTTTTCAATCTTTCCGGGATTAATCAAATAATAATATATTCTACATCTTTAACCATGCGTATGTAAGAGAGAAATAAATCATAAATGCGAATATGCATGCATACAAACATTTCATATACACACATTTGGAAACGCATTTTTATGTGTCAAACATAGATGGCTTTGCAATAACAAATACTCACTTATGTATCTCCACCCACCCCACACATATACACATACACACAAGAAGAGGCATTGCTTTACGGATAAACATTTCTCGTTGTTCTGGGTTCGATCGCGTTGCACTATAGCTTAGATAAAAGTTTTCCAATATAGCTTTGGCCGGGGAAATCATGAAGACGCCCACCAGTATTTTCAAATATATCTGTGCAACACTGTTCATACCTGTCTTATGTAGCAACTCCATTGCGATTCATGACTTAGATCTGCTCCTTCTGCCAAGCATATATCAGGGGATTGATGAATAAAATGTCAAGCTAGTAAAGGAGCCAATTGTTCTTCTATGCAATTCCCGTTTATCAGGAAGGAATTGGTTAAGCAGATTTGGAGAATGATGAGCTCCGCCATGGCTGGTTGTCAAAGACACACCTTATAACATGACGCCGACATTGTGACTGCATCAGATTTTCAGGGCGCCATGAAAATGTAGGTCACTGACTAAAATGAGCACCATATACACACCTGCGCGCGCGCAGATACACTCACACACATTACCGTTTGCATACATACATTATATATTGTGGTTTGTACTCACACGTAATACACAGTATATACGCAAGTGTTTGTACGCATGCTTTATATATACATATGTTTGTACACAGATACGTAATACATATAGTATTGCGTGTACATACACATTACATACGTTTTTGTTTGTACATGCATACATTTATACGCACACACACACACACACACACACACACACACACACACACACATATATATATATAGACTCACGTGTGTACACGCATTGATATTTAATTGTGTGCTTGTGTACAGACGAATATGTATACTTTATTGTATGTATGCATACATAATTTTCCTAAATCTTACGGGTACATATTCATAATATACATTGATATGTATGTCTTGTATATGCATA
>NC_068982.1:90676184-90681014 GCF_001194135.2 Octopus bimaculoides | reverse complement strand
TGTGTGTGTGTGTGTGTGTGTGTGTGTGTGTGTGTGTGTGTGTGTGTGTGTGTGTGTGTCTGTGTGTGTGTGAGTAAATATTCAGGTTCTAAGATTTTTTCTTTGCAAGATTCGAGCAGATCGTTAACAAAGTGAAAAGGCTCTTGTTTATGTTTGTACCAAGACAACTCTTGATTTCTGGATATGAGAATTAGTGTGTGTATGTGTGTGAGATTGGTTGAACTTGCATATTTCTTCGCTATGCAAATACATGTACTCCATCGCTGTTTGTGTGTGTTTCTATATATGTACGTCCACAGACTCTACATACACACGAGACTGTGTGCATTAGAAGTTAATCAACTGAAGCCTCCTTGGAACGAATATTAAGTTTCCGCAATGTCATAGATTGTATTTGGAGAATGCGAATCGGTCTGCTCTCTCTCTCTCTCTCTCTCTCTCTCTCTCTCTCTCTCTCTCTCTCTCTTACTCTTTCTCTTTCTCTCTGTGTCTGTCTGTCTGTCTGCCTTTCGCTCTCTCTGTCTCTCTCTCTGTCTCTCTTCTTTGTAAACCACAGCATTTCTTGGTTTTGAAAGAAATCTGTCTTACATATCTGGTTGTACCAGCGTTAATACGTAAAAATGAATATCTATAGTATGAATATGAGCTCTCAGTATTTCTTCATCGTCCTAGATGTTCCCCCTTTTCCCCTCTCTTGACGATCTATGCACATTTGCTGGACAGCAGTTCCCTGTAACATGCAAACCTCTTTGTGCTTACCTCGTATTTCTGTTTCTATTGAGATTTTTCAGCAGTATGCATTATGTGTCCAGGCAGACGTGTGTGGGTATACATATGGGAATGAGCTTTTGTATGTATGATTATAGATGATACAACGATTAGATGGTTTCAAACTTTGGCAATACTGACGAGGCTGAAGTCGATTCCATTACTTAACTGGTCCTTTATTTAATCGACCTGAAAAGGATGAATGGCAAAATCAGCTTCGACAGGATTTGAGGTCAGAGCATGAACAGTCAGAAGAAGTGCGCTAACATGTTTGTCGGGTACGGTAAAGATGCTGCTAGCTCGCTGTCTTAAATGATACAATAATTAAATAACAAGAAAAACAAAACATTAATTAAATTGGATTTCAAAATTGAAGATAATTACCATCAAACGAACAGTGTATTGCTAAGGAATATATCGATATATAATTGTCAAAAACATATATCTGCAATATAACTTGATATACATACTCATCCCTATAAATATCTCTATATATGTTTCAGTATAAATACACGTATCACTATATTTATAAGTAGGTGTTTCTGTGTTCATTTGTGTCTGTTTGTGTCAATATATATGTGTATGTATATGTGAGTACATATATACTGTCGACATATATTTATATGAAAGGTCTAGCACGTGTGTCTATATATTCCTTGGATTAATGTTAACATTTGATGCTAATTATTCCATTTATCTTTGAAGTTTTATACCTCTTTACCTTAACTAGTACATGAACTCCTCAACTGAATTCAAATTCTTTTCACAACACCATGAAAATACTTCCTCTCTGTCAATCTGTGATATATTAGATATCTGTGGTATTAGATGGCTGAAAATAAACTTTAACATTAGTCTTTGACCAGCTTACAGTTCTTCGATTTCTTGTTAGTGTAAATGTTGTATAGCTTATCACATCATTAAATAATTCTCTTCTAAAAACGTGATATTGGGTGACTTTATACAACTCACTGTGTAATAAGTATTACTGAACGTACGTAAGGAATGAACTATGTAATTTAATTTGTTTACTTTATGAAATCATATTTCTACTCTATGACCATTACAACGTATAAACTGCAGTGTATGAATGAATATATACAAGTTTGAATGCATTCTTCTGAATGTATATTTGTTAGGTACTGATATATATATATATATATATATATATATATATATATATATATATATATATATATATATATATATATACACATATAGTTGTTAATAAATGGTAATGCCATGTTCTGTAGAGGCATATTAAGTTATGTACACGAGAATGTATGAGTATATGTGTATTCGTATGTACACACACACGCACACACAACGCACGCACACACACGCACGCACACACACACATGCAAAAACACACAAAAACACACATACACATATATGAACATATACATACACATTTACACACCTTACTCTATGGATCCTTACAAACACCTTTATTGTCCTCTCCGAATTGTTTAGTGACACGAACAAGAGAAGCCATACAGAAACTGCAGAGATAGCAACAGCTATTATTGAAGTCCGCACAGGTTGAAAGTTGAGTGCTGATAGAGAATTACGGGTGGAGAGAGAGATTGTTGAAGCAGAAGGCTATTGGCGCTAAGGATTGTACTGCTTACCTACTTCCCAGATTGATAAACAACAAAAGAGAGGAGTAACATATCCAAAACGTTCATGCAGGTATAGAGTAAGTACGAGATTGGAAGGTAGTAGGAGTGAGCCAAAAAGAAATCTGGGCAAGTTGAGTTAATCCAACGCTTCAAATTCTGGCATCTAACGCTTCAAATTCCTGCTTCTGACATCTTAACAATTCCAGTAAACCTTCACACATGGAACCTAGCCGAAGTGCCGTCTTGTACATCGTATTCAGAAAGAGGATCTCTTTACCAACATAGCAACTGTCCCAGACTCTTAGATTATCGCTGTTACCACTTGTGACATTAACAGGTGCTTAAGGCAGTATCAGTCGTGGTCAGAAGCTATTCCATTTAGTGAACACTACATGAAAAAGGGAGCCATAACTTTTCACAAAACTGGAGAAAACTACTATTCACTGGAGCATGAAAAATCGTAACTACTTTCCACAGACTTTAGCTTCCAGTTGAGTATGGAAATTGCTAAACAACATTCTTAGAACAATTCATACCGATGATATTCCACTTCAACACAGTCACAAGGAAGCATGGCATAATGTGGGGACTTACTCTGCACTGAGAATACACATAGGAAACTCATGAGAAACCTTATAACATAACAATAGCTGGAAAAAGAGTCTAGAAGTCAAATGACACAACGAGTCATTTGAAGTAAGCTGCCAAGGTTTTGTGAGGCTATCACGCTGCAAAAAGATGCCTAGACTGGCATTGAGTCACTGGCTCAGCAGAGTTGGTTGGCATACACCACAGAAGTAGCTAGTTGAAGGCTTTAGATAAAGAGGACTGACTCGTAGCATGGTGTTGTTGGGTTGCAAGCAGGGGCTCAACACCGGTTATCTCAAGACAGATATTGCAACCAAGAGCATCCGAAAGATATATCTTGGAACCATTCTTGAAGCACACATACACACAGGCACGCGTTGGCAGAAATAATCTATTTCTTCTGCATAAAATGTTTCCTTCGTAGAATGTCATTGAAATAATTTATTTCTCGTGCATAAAATGTTTCCTTCGTAGTTTGTCATCGAAATAATTTCTTTCCTTACCTAAAAGGATAATAGCTAATTTTCCTAGGTAGATTAATTGTGAAATTACTACAATGTATAAGGAATAAGTAATCCAAAGAAACCTTTTATAGGCCATTTCTCGCTAACATGTATGTGTACGTATACTTACATATATAATTATATATTTCAGTAAATATCCCATTAGTATAAAAATTATTGCGCATATACATTTGTCACACACACCTACACAGTCCCACACATATATAGATGTACGCAATTGAAACAACAATAAATCAAAAAAGCTATCTATGTATCATATTTAACGCATGTACGCCACTGACATGCATTATACTGTTGTTTTTGTCTGAGCTCTTCATAGTAGGGGTTGTGCTAATACAAGATAGATGAACGTCAGATGCATTTCCGACTTCATGTGGTTTGTAAGTGACTTCGTACTCAGTTGACACATACTAAAATCTAAATCTACACACTCTGATTTATATATATTTTTATTGCAACACATCTAAGGCACGATGCCTGTCAATGGGATATATACGTTATTTATGATACATAGATATCTATTTCGATATATGAGGTTATATTTTGGGGGATTATTTTAAGGTTGCATGCGGGAAGAGTATCTGAAGTTTGAAATGAAATGTAAAAGCATGAATTTGAATAGAAGTGATAAATAAGTTGCGAAGAATCTGAAAAACTATTGGTTGGTACCGGTGTACATCTATACACAGTTACGACTCAAAAGTGAAAGCATACGTACACTACGTTCGGATCATGTGACACTATCTTAAATTGATAGAACGATCAAATTCGGTCAGGAAGATTTTGCTACATGAGACACTCGCACAAGCATCCTATGTCATAGGCACGCCCAAATAAAACTATACTGTGAATGTGTGACTGCTGATTGGGCCTAATTTACAAATGAGTTATATTCTGATACTTACTAATGACGCATGTAATGAATACACTCGGAATCACACACGCATGCGCGCACATGTGTACGTGGAAATATATGAGGGCTTCCTTCAGTTTTTTCAACGGAATCCACTAACAAGTCTGTGTGTGCTTGTGTGTGTGTCTCTCCGTCTATACGTGTTCTGTAAGTATATATACTTATATATATGTATGTGTGTGTATATATGTGTATGTGTGTATATATTCACATATATGTGTGTATGTATGTATGTATGTATGTATATATTCCACTTCCTCCCTCTACCATCCTCTCTGCTCACATGTGACCTGTGGTCAACTCTCTCTTTTCACTCCAGCCACTATGAAGGCGAGACGAACTGTTTTTCTCCGTCCAGCTTCGTCATGTCAATATCAGATTCGCGTTCGGCCGTTCGGCTTTTTAATGTTTTCAC
>NC_068982.1:90674084-90675804 GCF_001194135.2 Octopus bimaculoides | reverse complement strand
ATATAAGTAAAATAACTGGCACTTCGTCGGTTACGACGACGAAGGTTCTATTTAATCCGATCAAAAGAACAGCTTGCTCATGAAATTAACGTGCAAGTGGCTGAGCACTCCACAGATACGCTTACTCCTAACGTAGTTCATTGGGAAATTCAGCGTGACACAGAATGTGACAAGGCTGGCCATTTGAAATATAGGTACTATTCATTTTTGCCAGCTGAGGGGTCTGGAGCAACGTGAAATAAAGTGTTTTGCTCAAGGACACATATCGCCTGGATCTGAACTCAAGACCTCACGATCGTGAGCCGAATACCCTAGCCACTAGGCCACATGCCTATATATATATATGAGAAATTGAAAGAAAGCGAGAAGAACGATGAGATGGAGTGTAACTGAGATAATGATTGTGCATAAACATATTCACAACTTAATCTCCAAGGCAACTTCTATATTTTCGTTTCAAAGTTTTTAAAAGATTGTTAAGTGGTTACATTCTCTGGGGCTTTAAAAACATGAGTCCAACATTTCTGAGATTCGCTTAATTGTTATTCAGAGCGATATTTTTTGATAATTTCCCTCTTTCATTTTCGAAACATCTGCATCTGCTTATAATTCTGTATAATTCAGTTGAAATGATCTACACTTGCAGTCATTGACTGTTCTGTGCAACCTGTTATAAGCATTATTTTCTCTAGATTCAACTTGCATGTCCTCATTTATGCTTCTCTGCTTACACTGCAGAGTTGGAATCTTTCCAACTTTCCTGCATATCAGTTCAATTGTACTTTGTTTACGTACAGTATTCTAAGTTACTGATTTCTAACATAGATACAACGTACGTGTTAAAAGGCAAGTTAAACGCTATTTGATTGTTTTAACTAAAATTTCCTTTTAATATAACACTGGTAAATACGTCTCTGTGTATTCTTTTTGAACAAGTGTTTGCACATACGCATTTGTTTTTCTTTTCTTCCCTTTTGAATCTGTGATTTTTTCAAATTGAGGTACCTTCCGAACTGTAAATTCCCTGCTCTCTGGCAATATTTTGGTGAGCTGGCAGAAACGTTAGTACGCCGGGCGAAATGCTTTTCGTCCGTATTTCGTCTGTCTTTATGTAATGAGTTCAAATACCGCTGAGGTCGACTTTGCATTTCATCCTTTCGGGATCGATAAATTAAGTACCAGTTGCGTACTGGGGTCGATCTAATCAAATAGCCCCCTCCCCTAAAATTTCGTGCCTTGTGCCTAGAGTAGAATATATTATTTAGATACTTAGTCTTCTGGTGTCTATTTTTGTTTATTCTTACCTTCACGCAATAATCTACAAAATTTTACACTTGAACTAAATTTAATTATATAATTTTATGATTTTCAAGAAAAATAATGACAAAATTGAAAGTTTGGTGGGCTCCAAGGATTCTCTAAGCTTAAACAACACTATTGCAAATCTGAAATTATATTTATCGTGTTCATGCAGCGGTAATGTTGATAATTGAATTATATATGTCTCTGTGTCTATCTGTCTGCTATCCTTGAAATAGGACATTTACTTATGAATTTCAAAAGTACCTGTGCCTCTGTAAAAGGAATCGGCAAAGCGAAACATTGAAGTAACTGATATATATGTATATGTAACTATCTATCTATCTATCTATCTATCTATCTATCTATCTATCTATCTATCTATCTGCCTGTCTGTCTGTCTGTCTGTCTGTCTGTCTGT
>NC_068982.1:90673608-90674009 GCF_001194135.2 Octopus bimaculoides | reverse complement strand
TCTCTCTCTCTCTCTCTCTCTCTCTCTCTCTCTCTCTCTCTCTATATATATATATATATATATATATATATATATATATATATACACACACATATATATATATATAATGTGTGTTTGTGCGCCTACCCAACAAGATGGTATAATTTGAAAGTCACAACAGCGGATAGTCTGGTCAATAGGAATACACACACACATTCTGACACATACACACACGCACACACACACACGCACACACACAGACACACACACACTCACACACACACACATCTATATACAATTAAAACATTACGGACCAGTACTTCAAAGTTTCGGCCATATCGCCTTCATCAGCGAGTCCGAATACATAAAAAGCTGAAACTTTGATATACCAATCAACATTTTCGTTGGAATAATACAGGTTG
>NC_068982.1:90663928-90673598 GCF_001194135.2 Octopus bimaculoides | reverse complement strand
ATATATATATATATATATATATAAATGTGTGTGTGATATTGAATTCAGATTTCGGCACAATGTCAACAGTTTCGGTGGTGGTGGTGGTGGGAAGTCGATTACACAGAATCCAGTGCCCAACTGGTACTTAATTTTATCGCCTCCGAAAGATGGAAGGCAAAGTCGACCTCGGCAGAATTTGAACTCAAAACATGAAGACGGATTAAATGTTGTTAAACATTTTTCCCGGCACAGTATCAATTCTGCCGGGTAGCCGCCTTCATATGATATCGAAACTTCTTTTATGTATATTAAACATACCTTAAAATAGGTGAAAATATTCATTACATACTATTTCCACATATTTATAATTTAGGTGTTAAAATGTTTGCCACATGTACACCCACTCCATCCAAATACATCTATCAATTTATATCCGTCTGCCATGTCCTGGTAAGTCAATGAGCATAATCCCCTCTAATGAGATTAATTAAAATAAATTGGCGGAGACATTAAGATGCACAACATCTGTGCATCGCAATGTCACTATCAGTCATCGTTTGGCAATTGTAATGATGATTATGACTCATTAGTATATTGTATTTTTTTCTTGTAATAATGTATCAATATAAATGAGGATTTTTACCCTGCGCGAGTAAGTGAAAACAGGGTATTGTAATCACTCATCTTTGACGGATTTTCACCACATTTGGCAGAAATACGCATTGAGTGGGTGGCTTGAAATGATGAATGTTTGGTTTGGTTATCGTTAAAAAGTATTAATAAATTGAACTTACAAATTTCCCAATAAGCAAGTGGTCATATTATTTTGTTCACTTTCTTTATCATATGAATCGACCCTCGTTTGCATGTGTATAGTTCATGGAGTACCTATGCGCGTAGACTCGTGTTCGCACATACATACATACATACACCCATACATATGCGACCCTGTGTATGTGTTCGTGCGTATGTGTGTTGATTTCTTAATTTCACCGGAGTATAAATACCTATGATGGTGATACTTTAAAATAAAATGAAATCATTCAGTTCAATTAAAAAGCATGGGTAATCAACGAATTGTAAGCGACATTATAATTTGCGAAAAGATTTATCTGCACGCGGAATATGCATCGCTCCTCCGACGATTTCTTTTTTTCTTCTTCATTATATCTGTATTGCTACGATGTCACTAAAATCATCGGTTTGCCACATTACCAAATATTCTGAAAGATTTAACAGTTAAATATAACAACTCGAATACTCGATTATACAAAGTTTGCTCACCTCTAAACTTGCTGCAGATATCATTTATCAACTGTAGATGGATGAAGCACAAAGTCAATCGCGGCATGAATGGTTATTTTTATCATTGTTACTTATCCCCGTTACCACCACCATCGTTATCCCCGTTATTATTGTTGTTGTTATTTTTATCAAATGCGCAGGCACGGCAGCGAGGTTAAGAAACTCACTTTCCAACCACATTGTTTCGGCTTCATTTTTTCTTATGCAAATTATATTAGTCTATCTAATTATTTTGATAATTAAAATAATAATTGTGAAAAACTCGAATAAAACTTGTATTACTCACGGCTCGACTCTGTTTCTTTTATCTTAGTGTTTCACTCATTGAATTGCGGGCATGCTGGGGCACTACCTTGAGGGTTTTACGCGAACAAATCGAACAAAGTTTTTACTGGCCTTTTTTAAGGTTTGGTACATATTCTGAAAATTTGCGAACCGCTAAATCCAAAACAAACACTGATTGACAAGTTGTGGTGGTCGTGAAGCAGCGCTGCACTAAGTGCATGAATCTGAAAGAGGGATATGTTAAATACAATCATAATTATTTTATCCTTTTTTTACCTCTAAGTATCAATAAAGGAGATGTAAACCGCAATGAAAAGTACCAGATACGGCCAAATTGTAATAATATAAATGCTTATACAGTTCTATATTTAAGAGATGAGGAATTATGTACCATTATTGGGACTACTATCCCCAAGATTCCGAGTTCGATTCCAGGCAGTGACCTGAATAATAATAATAATAATAATAATAATAATAATAATAATAATAATAATAATAATAATAATAATAATAATAATAACATAAAAAAATACCTTAGGAATGAGAACCTAGGCTCGAAATTTCCCCAAGACTCCTGATGAATGCTGGAGGGTATATCAGCCGAAACGTTGTGTTAACAACGAGGAAGATGAGGACAAATATCCATGAAATGTAAATAGTGTATATAAATGGTTATGTTATAGCTAACATGGTAACAACGTCGGAAAATGAAGTCAGAACTGGCATATATACAAATAAATATGATAAATGCTCATGCAGGGAAAAATCAAAATGCCCATTGATGAACCTCTGTTTGAGCACAAATCCTGTATATAAATGTAGCGTACACACCAAGGGAGGGCCGAATGTTCACATTGGGCAGATGGCTGATTCATTTAAAAATTGTTATCGCAACCATATCGCCAGCTTAAGAAAATCAATAAGAGACATTCAATATATTTGGCTGATTTTGTGTGACGACTGAAGGAAGATAAATTTAAGTATAACATAGCTTGGTCCATAGAAAAGCATGCAAAACAATACAATAGAATTTCCAGAAGATGCCGACTCTGCCCCGAGGAATCTCTGTCTGTTCTGTGGACCAATGAGAAGATCATTTGTAGAATTTCTGAAAGACACTCAAGATGCCTACACGCATATAAATGAACTTTCGCACAATGCCGTGGAAATAAATTTGGGTAACTGTTAGCATAACTTACATTAAGGTATAGATGAATTAAGTTTAGCTTTAACCTCCTCGTTCTTATAAACACCAAGCAGCTATCTAACTCGCTTTGTGATCGTGTGTGCACCAAACCACACGTTTGCGTACGTTTACATTTTCGTGGATGCTTGTATGAGCGAGTGTACACGTGCCATGCAGCTTGTGCGAGAACGTTCATACATCCATATCTGTTAAAGGTTATTTTTAATACTTTTCTCGCTGTATTGCGTGTTCGTTTCTTTTTTGCAACTGTGATATTTCCTTCGTTTGGCTGTTTTTCTTTCCAGGAAATGAGAAGATACATTGCAGAACTGTTATTTTAACGATTTGTATCTATTTATCACGCGATGAAACACATCTGCACTGCCGGAGGCTCCTGAACCAGTTGCTAAATGTCCCACTCGTGAGGGATCCATGTTGGATGCGTCGAAACAATTGTCGTGATTAATAAAAATTTTCGTCTATTCAATCTTCCGTCTTTCATTTACCGTATATATATATATATATATATATATATAAACACACATACATACACACATATATATATAATGTGTGTTTGTGGTTCTGTGTGTGTGTGTGTGTTATTCGTGAAAGTAACGAATAACAGCGTTATTACATAGCAGTTTTGTCGACGGCTCAACCATCATGCCCCACGAGACCATCTCCGAAGACGAGATGGTAGCTACAAACTCACAGGAACGAAAGGATGGACGTGGGAAGTATTGGCTCGTCGGCTATAAAGCATTAGTGGGCAAAAACATAGAAATAAGCGAATTGATGGGCAATCGCTCTACCTATTTTGACTGATAGACATGTTCTCTTTTTGCGCTACTGAAACCAGTTTGTCTAAGAAGTGTCACTCTCAATAAAACTAAGTTTGCTCCGATCAATATAATTTCTGATCAATAACTATTTTGCTTCGAGGTGATTAGTATTTGCTTTGGTTGCGGTCGTTTTTGCATATGACGAGATAATGTTGTACTGCGCAAGCCATGTCTTTGTTTTATTTCGGATATTTTTGATCGTATTTGTGCGCTGATGCTATTCACTCTGCCGTGTAGACTTTTTGTCATTACACGAGCATTTCACGCAGGCTGATTGAGTGTCCGCTGAGTATGATACTCGCTCGCTTCTGCTATTCCCATGCCGGGTTTTGTAGTCGTCAACGACGTTGCACGTTTTCTTCAGAGAAGAGCTTTCTCTGACTGTCCGATACATTAGGGATGAATGCTAATGTGTATATATGTGCAAATGTGCATGTGAGTGTGTATGTATTTGCCTATGTATGTGTATACATACGCATATATATGTATTTGTATTTACTTTGCAATCATGATGTCCCAGTTTCTTTCTGAAAATTGTGTCTTGCTTATCACCTCCTGGCGATCGAGATCTTTTGAATTAAATTGTAAATAAAAACTGTGTAGAAGTTGTGTAGTTGCACTATGCATATTCCAAAGGACCGTGTTATCATGCTGTGAAAAACTGATTCTTCCCAAGGGCTGTATTAAGGCTACAAGTATCTGGACTTAATTGCCATTTGGTAAAAATGATACAAACTCCAGAGCTGGAGAAAAGTAAATAAATCAAGAATTTATCTTGTTTATATACTTATACTTCTGTTTTGATAACAAAGCTAGCTACTCTGAGTAATTTTTCTCATTTGTCTTTAAATTATGCAAATTGTCTGGGTCATAAATGCGTTTTTGTAAAAGCCTAGGTCTTTTGACTAATGGAAATAAGGTCGGGCGATTGTGATGATGATGGCTAGTGTGCCAGAAACACGACTGTATTCTTAGCTTTGGATAACAAGCCTACTTTTGTTCTCAATGGCATGTCATCTGATCTTTGGCGGATTCTTGAGTACATTTTAATTGCTATTTGGTAATAGTAATACAACCTTTAGTGGCGAAGATAATTAATAAAGACATAAGTCGTCTTATGTAACCGGAGTGCACCCCGTCGAAATAGATGGAGGATATACAATCATCTATGTATAATTTTGGATTTGAAAGCAGTTATAGATAAGTAAATGTACTTCTTCGTGAATGATATATGTTGCTTATGTTCGTTGAAATTGAAGTGTATGCCATTGTCGTATGTGTGACTGTAAAAGAACATTATCAAACATTATGATTTTGCTACTAGATATTGGAAAGTAAGGGCTACACTCAATATAACGAACTAAATGTCTAAAACTTTCAAAGGGAGTCATGTATTGATAGAATGTTATTGCTACTTTGCATCAGGCCAGCTCTGATTTAGCAAACTTATAACTGAAAACGTCCTGTTCATGCCAACCCATTGTTTTCTTTTGTTTAGAAATATGTGATATGATTTTTATTTTGTCATGACGGTAGTTGTCTGATTTCAAGAGAGAATTTCGGCTGCTCTTTCTAGCAGGTCGATCTACTAAGTAGAAACTCTCCTTTTCTGAAACATTAGATACTTTATGATTAAAAATACAGAAAAAAATTGTCATTTTTCAGCACGTGATTCCAAAATCATGTATGAAGTCTTGCAGCAAAAATATTTTATGCATTTTAAATGACGAATTTTACAATGTTCAAGTACATTGTAATATTATCAAACACAATATTTTTATGATGTATTAAATGTCTTGTTAATGGTATTGAGAATGAATTATTGTGGTTCACTATAATGAACGATGTGAATATATTTGCAGTGATATGAGTGACATTGCAGTAGAGAATTGTAGCTTCCGTTCGCTGCTCTGCTAGCGGCCTTGTTGATAAGGTGAGCCTCGGCATTAACTGACAATTTATTAAAGAAAAATTAATATTCATTTCGCAGCATCCACACCTTGATGATGAAAGGAAATTTTATAGAGTGGGAATATTGTATTCAGATCACATGAAACAAGATTGGGACAACGAGAACAAGAAAAACATGTAAATGAGAGGGAAAGATCGAGGACAGTTTGTAACAAATAATAAAAGTTAGATACAGAAGTGAGATAGAGATATTTTACTAAAAGTTTCAGTTGCAAAAGGCTTAAGCAAATACTTCCTGTTAAATATGCATACCTACCTACCTATACATATATGTATGTATGTATGTATGTATGTATGTATGTATGTTACCAGGCCGCTGGTGATGATGCTACACACCATACTAATCATGTCTGTCGGGCATGTAGAAGGGAGTGTAATTCAGCAGGAGGACTTAAACGACACGCTGAAGTACATGGAGCCCAATTACAACAACAGCCAGCTATTGCCAGTAAAGGTTTTGGATGCCAACTCTGTGCAAGACATTGTAGATCTTTGACTGGGCTAAAAAGTCACATTCGATCACAACACCGTTAAATTAAGCTTCGTGCAATGGCCATACTCGATAACGAGGGGGCAGCCATCATGTATGTATGTATCTATGTAGAGACGGTGAATCTCTCGAAGCAAATAAAGCTATAAATAAAAGTGTGTAACTTTTGGGTTATATTGACATAGACGGAGGCTGCTCGTAGAACACGAAACAACTCGGGTAAGCACGTCAGGCGTTCTACTATTAGACCAAACCAAATCCAAGGATAAAAAAAACCCCAGCAAAACAACGAAAGTGAATTGGACGTACACAGTGAATTTAATAGGTTGATTCCCAGAAAGTTTTAAATGTAAATGACGTTTCCAGTATTGCTCTTCAACGGATAGAGGGAGAAGACCAGAGAAGAGGAAAAGGAGGAGGATGTAGATGGTCCGGTGAAAAGCACGTGTGTCGTTACATGGTCATTAAAATGAAAACTTTCATCAACGAATGAATAAAAGATGGTAAAAGTAGGATTTCTTGTAAGATTTTTCCAGCCTTCAGAGCAAATTATTGATATTCTTTTTATCCAGTAATTTGGAATCGTATTTAATGACTGATCGGCCTAATATGACAGGTATACTTTTCAGATATATTAAACATATCGTGACATACAAATGTTTTTAGTATTTGTAGAGCAGGAACGAAACCTAATCACTTAATAATTTCAAATTAGTTCATTTGCTATAAAGGAAAATATATTTGCTACGTATATTTTATTACCTTTTGCAAGTTTCCAAATGAATCGAACAAGAATCACTATAAGAGACCTACTCTTATTTTTCTGAATCATAATTTTACACCATTAAATAGCTGAAAATATAAATGTCTAGCTATTTACTACTATAGATTTAATCAAAGTATTGGCGAACTGTTTCATTGACTCTGTTATAAAACATCTCAAAAACTAAATCCTTTTATGACTTTTATATGAATCTCCTCAAACTCTCTTAGTGTTTGACCTTAGTGTAGGCTGAAAAGTTCATAGGTTGACTATGAAAGGGTGATGCTAGAGCTGTGAAATCCTGCATGCATTAATCTCAACCTTCTTATTAATTGCATTGTATCTTTCCAGGTAAACTGACATCTGACTGTTCAAACATGGATTGAAAAATAAGTAGTAGCCTCTTCTCTTGAAAATCGACTAAATTTGACATTGAGGTGTTATCAAGTACCTACAGAAAAAGGGTTTAGCTCTCAAGGACATTCATGCTAACATGGAGACTACATTAAGGAATGACGCGCCAGCTTTATTAACAGTGGGCAACTCCATTTCGGAGGGGAAGGGAAAGTTTTGAATATCACCCAAGGTCTGGACGTCCGGGTACTCCTACTACCGAAGAAAACATTGATCGTGTTCACCACACGATAGTGGTTGACAGGTATAAATCAAATAACCAATGCTATTAGCATATCTCGTAAGAGAGTTAAGAATGTTCTGCACAATGAACTTCACAAGAAGGTTTCTGCTCGGTGGATGTCACTTCTTAAACTTGAGAAATAGCGCAACAGGCTGATCACATCACGGGGAAAATCTGACATTGTTTGAAACAGACTAAGCTCGTTTCCTCGAAAGTTTCTCAACCCTGGATAAGTGTGGAATTCATTACTTTGAGCCAAAGACAAATAAACAACCCATACAGGGAAAATATCCCTCCTCACCTGCTCCAAAGAAAGCCATGGTCGTTTTATCTGCAGCGAAGGTGAATGTCTGTCTTTTGAGATGCAAAAGTATTTATTTACTATCTCCAAAAGGGCCACGCCATCATTGAAGAGTACAATGCCAATTTACTGAGGCAGTTACGAAAGGCTTTCAAGAACCATATGTCCAGGAAATCTGATAAAAGAGATCTTGTTTCATCAGGACGTCGTTTGTTTAATAGCTGCTATGTGTAACTGTGGCTTTAAACTGATTCATCACCCTCCCTATTCTCCTGATTTGGCCCCATCTAATTATCATCTGTCCCCAACATGAAAAAACACTTGGATGGGAACCATCTGCAAAGAGGACTATGTTGAAAAATAAATCTTATTTGGTCACATTCTGTGAGAGTATCTTGGTGAGCGTATAAACTTTTCAGCCGATCCTCGTACATAAATTTTCTAGACAATGTTTATTTACGCCAGATGTAAATTGCTAGGGATAAACACTTTTATGGATGTAATCAAAAGCAGTGAATTTTCAGTTTTACATATGACGATTTGTTAAATAACCGGTTCAGCTTAATATTTAGACAGATTCTTTACATGTGAGTTTCAGAAACTTTCATACTCTGCAGTTTCAAACCTGAATTTAGTCAAAAGTGTACTCGGGGGCGAGTGATCTACCATAGCTATTTTTCTTTATGGTAAATCTCATAATTTTATTTTTGTAAGTCTGAACTTGTTGCCTTGTGTTACGAAATCGTCTTATGGTAGTAGCATACTCCTCTGATATCCATATCCTAACTTGATGATTGAGTTTCTCAACTTTAACCTATTTTTCTTTATCTTGCACAAATCCAAGTCACGTGTCATGGTATGTGTATACTTCCTTTGGGCGACGAGCTCACAGAATCTTTAGTACGCCGGACAAAATACTTAGCGGCATTTCTTCAGTCTTTACGTTCTCAGCATGTCAGTCTTCCCTCCTATATTAAGAAAGATTATTTATGTGCTCCATTCAGGTTTTTCTGATATTCATGTCCTTTGAAATTTTCATCTACATATCCTTTCTATACTCGGAAATGCATTTTGTTAGACTATTAATATTATTTTTTGCAATTTCTATTAAGTTTGAATGCGGTGAGCTGGCAGAAACGTTAGCACGCCGGGCGAAATATTTACCGGTATTTTATGTGTCCTTACATTCTGAGTTCAAATTCCGCCAAGGTCGACTTTGCCTTTAATCATTTCGGAGTCGATAAATTAAGTACCAGTTGCGTACTGGTGTCGATCTAGTCCATTGGCGCCCCCCCACTAACCCAAAATTTTCAGACCTTGTGCCTAGAGATTATCTATTAAGTTTTCTTTCCTATTCGTAAATATTTCCCTTTTCTCCTTTATTTGCTACTTATTCATTGCTACTTATCATTTTATTCTTTATATGAAATGGTAATGATTATTCTAAATTTCCTAGAAATTATTCACTCTTAGTATCAAAAGCCAGCTGTTGGTTGAATGAAAAAATAATTAACATTGTTTTAGTGTTAAAGCTATTCATAAACTTAAATATCCACCGTCTCTATGTTAGTGGCATCATATCAGTTATTTGTTGAAATAAATCCAGGATATGCACATATTTGTTAATTATTACGGAAGCATTTTCATAAACGTCGATCGATATAAGGTCTCTTAACTGTTTTAATAATTCTATACAGCTAAGTTAGTGTCAAATAAAGTAGCCATTATTACTACTACTACTACTACTACTACTATTATTATTATTATTATTATTATTATTATTATTATTATTATTATTATTATTATTATTATTATTATTATTATTATTATTATTATTATTATCATCATCATCATTATTATTATTATTCAGTAGTTTTATTTTTATAACGTGCTTTCACTTCACTACCG
>NC_068982.1:90659083-90661539 GCF_001194135.2 Octopus bimaculoides | reverse complement strand
TATTATTATTATTATTATTATTATTATTATTATTATTATTATTATTATTATTATTATTATTATTGCGGCGAACTATTAGAATCGTTAGCACGCTGGACGATATGGTTAGCGGCATATCGCCCGTCGCTACGTTCTGAGTTCAAATTCCGCCTAGGTCGACTTTGCCATTCATCTATCCCTGGCCGATGAAATAAGTACCAGTTGAACACTGGAGTTGATGTAATCATCTAACCCTTTTCCCCGCAGAATTAAGGCCATGTACATATTGTAGAACGGATTATTATTATTACTATGATTATTATTTATTGTCTGCTTCTTATTTTATATTCTGTAGGGTCGAGTCTAAATTATTCTCTATAGGGAAAATGTCAATTTATTTTCCAGTTCTCGTACATACTTTTGAATCCCACTCTGGTAATTTGCTTGATATCACAATCCTTGTTGTGCTGCGTATCGACCGATGCCGTACAATAATATAGGTGGTAAGAAAATTGTTGCTCATGGTTATGGCAGCCATTTTGATCCCTTTATGGCTGGCTTATCAAATCTGTGTTATCTATTCCGCGGAGCATGAGAGGTGTGGGCGAACTTCCACGCGCCATATCACTGAGATTTGTGATTTTGCAGAAGCATCGCACTACGTACCCTCAAAGTTTAACCTTGTATATAAATTAGAAATAAATATTTTCGCATGTATGTTGTTCTGACCACCTTCAGTTCCGTAAATATAAACCCTCATACCATTTGTTTTCAAATTTATCCCACGGAATTTTGGTATATATTTTTTAATAACACTACCACCACCACCATCCACGTCATGCAATATAGATAGAAAATGTCATCTGTCACTTGTTAAAATGTGCGCAGTAGCTGGCAAGGTTGATTTTTGTATGACACCAATACTGTACAGTATTTCCAACCGCTTTGAGACGTCTTGAAGTTTCAATGGGATTAACAATATTGCCCCGATCACAACTGGTGTCACTTTAACATTACCCTCTTGCATTACAAACAGTCTTGCCATACGTCAATGATCTGACAGCATTTGTCTTACTGGTTCAATACCACTGTGACCTTTCGGCGATGCTCAATTACACTATTAGTTCAAATTCATAATCCTAGAGTATCATTGCTTTCCCATCTTCCTGCATTATTTTATGGATATTGGTATTTACAACATAAAAACCACTGAAGGTACAACCAGGATTTATCATGGCGGCACTCGAATTTTTGTGCAAGGCTCTCTCATCCCCTTAACACGTGGGTTACATTTTCCACATTCTTTTCACAGATTCTGTATTTCTGAGTATCAAATGTTTTGTAGATGCTATATTTCACATTATTATTATTATTATTATTATTATTATTATTATTATTATTATTATTATTATTATTATTATTCAGTAGTTTTATTTTTATAACGTGCTTTCACTTCACTACTGCCTTGGGTATGTGCTGTGGTTTGCTGTGATGCTCTTATGGTTACTGTATTGAAAGTGTTTTGCGTAGATGCGTAGGATTATTGTTATTATTATTATTATTATTATTATTATTATTATTATTATTATTAAGACGGCGGGTTGGCAAAATCGTTAGCGTGCCGAACAAAATGCTTAACAACATTTCGTTCGGCTTTACATTTTGAATTCAAATTCTGTCGAGTTGGACCTTGCTTTTCATCCTTTGAAGGTCAATAAGATAAGTAGTAGTTGAACACTGCGGACGATGTAATGGAACAGTTCTTTTCTCTGTGCCATAAACAAAAATATTTTAATATCATATATGATGATGATGAAGATGTTAACTTGGCATCTACTCGCAAGTTAAACAAGTCGTTCTATAAAGCAACTGTCAACTGTCATTGTCGTGGCATAGCAGTAAGATTCCATTTGAAAAGGCTGTCGTTAAGGTGTCCATTTAAGCACATGACGGCAATAGCAACAATGATGATGTTTGTGATGGTGGAGGGATTATATTGACGATGATGACGATGAAACAGCAGATTATATTGTTGCTGCTGCTGATAATGATGATTATAGAGAAGATGATGTTGAAAACATTTGTAATAAAACAAAATCAAAACGAATAAATTTTAATTTTATAAGAGTTCCTCCATTTTCTACTCTCCACCCCGCCCCCAGAGAGTTGATTACTAAGGGAAGAACTTTCTAGAGAATTTCTCCAGAGAATGTACGGCTTTCTTTATCAATACGTGTTGCTTCACTCTGCTCTTATGCGTTTTCCTTCATTTATTTAGTAATGATTTGATTTTTTTTGTATGCGTAGTTTTGACATTTTTATTTAAAGCTTATTCCAAATTGTTGCAAGATCTTCTACCTCGACTACTACCTCCAACACAACTACTATTACTGTCACAACCATTGCCACCACCACCACCACCACCACCACCACCTCTACTACTTCTACCACACCACCACCACCACCACCACTACTTC
>NC_068982.1:90639717-90658217 GCF_001194135.2 Octopus bimaculoides | reverse complement strand
GAAATGCCTTGCGATATTCCGGTTCTATATTTTCTTAGTTCAGATCCTACTGTTCAAGCTTTCAGGTTCCATAAAATTAAGTAACTTGTGCCAAAATTTGAAACGCTTATCCTTATTCAGTAGTCATATGTTCATTGTCCTTTGAACTCTTTTCGTACGCAGTACTTAGGGTCCTGGCTATGTGTAACACGTTGCGATATTTTCTTGTATTTAAAATACTTTAAATAATATACGTTTAATGTCTGCTTGTGTTATTTCTGTACTTTGTTCATTTTCAGTTTCAACTAACTTTTGTTATGGATTTGTTGACGTGATAATAAATCATTTGCAAAACAACTTTTATAAGACGGATCGTATATATTTCCCTTATGCACATTCAAGTTATTTTTTTATTTCATGATATTTTATATTTGGATTTTAAAATGTCATGTGTAATCGAGATTTAAAGCATCAACCTCAGTCTTAATGCGTTCCAGGAGATTCTAACGTGAATATACTAATCGGTATTGTATCTTGTTAATACAAAACAACTGTCGCTCGAATGTGTCCTCATAACACACTTAATTCATTACAGTATATTTGGTCGAATTTCTCGATTCTTGAGACAGATATTATCGTCAGTTGGAATTATTACTTCAGATAGGAGGCAATAACATTATTTTTCGTACTTGACAACAATATCCGGTCGATTACTCTTGATATCCATGTGTGCATTGATTGACGTATCCAAACGTATAGTCGCTTCATCATTATCGGAATCCTTTTATAATATAAGTTTATACTATGTTTAGTGTTGGGCTTTCATAATGCTGCGTTTAACGCGTAATGTATAGCAACCTCGACCATGCTACAACCTTAGATGTATTCTTTCAAGGCTACGACAGGGAAGACAGGCAATGTTGCTAATCATTCCTTACCGGCCTCCTCATATTCAGCAGTTACTCGATATATTCTACCCTATTACATACTTCAAGTAGTTTCTGGTGCAAATACTTTTATTGTGTGCTGCAATCAAAAATCTTTCAGTCTCATATTTCGGTTTTACCCCTCTCTGTTTAACCTTCATCAATACATTTCTAGTCTTATTTTCTGCTCATCTTTAGCTTTTGTTTTCTTCACAATTTCTGTTAATATTTCTGTGCTCAACTGTCTTTCATTCCAGTCTCTGTTTTGCATTTGTTGGCTTCATGAAGACAGAAAACACTGTTTTTGCTTTAGTCATGTTTTGCACCAATCTTGTTTTGTTGTTTACCAGACATTTCATAATAGCTTTGTAGTTACTGTATCCATAGTAAATAAATTGTGAAATGTTGTGTGATGTATTCTAAAAGCAGTTATTTTCTTATTTTTCCTGTCTAGTCATTTAACGTCCAGCTGAGAATATTATACCAATAACGTGCCACTGAGATGGCTAGTGTATTGGTGTTTATTACTTTATTTGTATTTTGCTTTGTTTCAAGTATTAGCTAAAATATATATATTCTTATCTTGTTTTTGAGAGTTGTTGCGCTTTGTCATTGATTTTTATGTTCGTGTTTGTTGTAATTATTTTACATATCTTTACATAGCTGGATATGTATGCTTAATACATCATTCTTCTCAAGGTTGCTAGGGAGCATTTTTCGAATCCAAATTTCATTGCAACTTTTCGAGTAAATCCACATACTATCTGCAACAGTATTTCAAGTTGTATTCATCTGTAGTATAAAACTTGAAGTCATTCTTATATAAAACGTTGTTGATTGTTTTATCATAGCCTTTTTGAAATAAAGGGAAAGAGGCAGATGGTGCCAAGCAAATGGCCTAGTTGTTATACTTATGGTAAAAAGAGCTCCATAAGAGAAATTTCTCTTGAAAAACTGGAGAAGCGGAAGGGAATGAAGGGTGTCGTAAAGCAATTACTCAGTTTTTAGAGCAACATTCGGCCACAGTTGCAGAAATAGTAAAGGAGTTCATTTCATGCCAAATTCTATAAACTAACCCATTTCCATCCCTGATCAAACTGGAACGTCTGGTTTTAGCATTTTGTGGAAGGAACGTGTTCCATTATTCAGACGGTCCATATGCCGTCCACATCCGCTACCTGGTGGTCTAGGCATTCCGTCGCTAACGATGCGTAAACATGTGAGGACACCAGTTTGTCAAGTCAATAAAACTGCGGTCCTGAACCCCACTATCGGTGTAGTAATACTGTCGGCGGACATTGCATGTTCGCATTCTATAGAGGACTGATCGAAGGCAAAAGTGGCGACGTTCTCGTGGCATCGATAAAAATCCTTGGTCAAACCGTAACTATAGTCGACAACACTTCTACTATAGTAGAAGTATCGCATAGTGGGACTTACAGAATGAAAGTGTATTTTCGTTAATTACTTGCTGAATCCAGATCTCGAAATCCGTGTCAAAGACGTCTGCTGATCGAAAACTTAACAAAATGCCTTGCGGCATTTGTTTTAATTCTTTACCTTCTGATCTCAAATCCTGCCGAGGTCATCTTTAACAGTTTCACTGTCGATAAAATAGATTGGAAATTGTTGGGATCAATATAGAAATAATAAATAAACACTTTAGATTTCAATGGTCCTCTCATTAATTTACAAATTTGGTCCACATAAACTACCATTAAAATCTAAAATTGCAGAATCGAAGCTCAAATAGAAGCAATAATAATAACTTTGATAATAATAATAATACAAAAAAGTAGACTTCATAAAATCATATTGCTACTTCACTCCCATAAATGAAGTCTTGCATAAAATTAACTAAAAACGAATACTTACATTATGCAAAAAATCAATACAAATATAATGTCATGCATTGCTAATATTTGCCCTCATTGTTGACTGGCCACTTCATGTAAACGCTATCAAATCTGAAAAATAAAAAGAGAAACGAAAAAAGAAAATTCGGGTCTAATTGATGGCAAGTGCAGAACCGAAATCTGTATAATTAAGTTCAAGGATAAAAGAATAACATGTATTACGAATTTGATGCATAAACAGCACAAAATATATAGCATAAAAAAAAAATTTACATTACTAAGAAGGAATAAGCATTATATGACAAAAGTGACAGAAATGGATAGAAAACGTTTCCATGTTTCATGGAAATATATGTACTCTGCCCACGAACCAAAGCTTCTAGAATATGATAAGCAACGTTAATTTGGAATCGAGTTACGATCCAAACAAAGTGGATAATTTTACGACACATAAAATCAAGTCATTCGGAATGGATTTATAATACTTAACAGAAATAGTGTATATTTGAAATTAAATCTCATATCTACGAAGTATTAGCGTGTATAAACCTAAACTACAGTCACCAGTGAATGAAATAGAAGCTTAAGAGCAAAAAAATCTAAAGCAAGATAACTGATGGGAAAAGTGAAAGTATCATAGTAGATAGATTTTTTTATCCCCTTCCTCTAAATAAACAACAAAATAGCAACACTAGTATAACACCCCACAAACTTGCCTATCAGAGACTTACTGGCCACATTCTCGAATACCAGTATTACTTCGATGAATCAACTACTGTATACATCAGCAGCAGAAATCACAAAGAGTGCATTTACTCAAAGCTTTTTAAAAGGGAACAAATAAACCCAACCATACAACGTAGAAAACAAACAAAGAAATGTACGTGGTGGTGAACAGCATTTCACAATAAAAAAAAGTTATGTTCCATGAGAAATATTGAGTCGCGAACAAATATAATGATTAAAGAGAAACCATTTTAAAAAGTGTATTTTTAACCAGAAAGAGAGAAAGACTAAGTCAACAATTTTACACTTTGAACTCGAAACACTGAATAATGTGCTCAAAAACGTATAGTCTCTCTCTCTCTCGGTTGTTTTCATTTTGATCACATCAGGATTATTTCTAACTGTAAAGGGGACGGATTTTATAGGAAATATCTATATTTGATAGATTTCAAATAACAATAACAATACAAAATTAGAATGACATGACAGTTATTGGTGAATCGCTGAAAAACGAGGATAATATAAACTTCAAGCAGAATATTCTTCAGACTAGTGTAACTTTTGTGAAAATACTCCTCTATTAATATGAATAATTTTCAGAGATTGCTAAATGATGAATATATGGGCTAATTGTTTAAAGGATCGATTACATCGACGGTATTTCATAGTTGATTCAGATCCAAACCAAACACTAAAAGTGGTCTTTGGTAACCCAAATTTATGTTCCATAAGATACCAAAAGCTTATCTATTTAATTCCAACAAGTGGTTCAGATAACAGGTTGATTGTTAGAATTTACACCACTAATTCAAGCTATATTTCAATTTATTGAAACGTCTAGATAGATACTGCGTGGGGATATGTTCTGATTTCCATCGACTCAAAGGTATACACATTGGTTGATTTTCCATGCAAATATACAAAATCTGCTGTACAAAAAACGTGACCAATTTCTAATATTTGCAAATGAAATCTGGAAATTATCTAGTCCAAATTATTTGACCAGGACAGCACACAATTTAACAATTTCCAAGCAGTAAACTCCATTTAATGTTATGACCCAACACCTTATAAAACTTAGGCACGTAGGTTTTCCGCCAACTGTTTCACTAATTAATCATAGTGCGCAACAAATTTGAAAAAGAAAAAAGAAAATCGAGAAACAAACTTTGATTTCAAGTAAACTTGATCCAGTATTGAAACTGTGTCAATATGATAAGATCTTCAAACAAATAGATCCTGTATGCCTCATTCAGCAATCTCTGATGATTATTATTGGTATCACATAATGATTCCGACTAAGCCATTAGCTAGTTTCACAAAAACCAAGATATTGGGAGCTGCAGTTTGACCTTTAATTTTTGAATGGGCAGGTGACACCGTAGTCTGGTTGTAGTTCATTAAATAATCAATAAGAAATATTTTGATAATCTTATATAATATGTAGAGCTCCACTGAAGGCCATACCTTGTTGAAACTTCTAAACTGGAAGTATATGCAGTGTACAGATTTTAAATAGTATAATTTTGCTAATATTTTCTCCTTAGGATCTCGTAGTTTAGGAAAGTGCATATCCATTTCTGGATTTTTAGTAATTACATTTTTAATTTAAACAGTTTTAGCCCAAATTATATCACCGCCCATCGTTTAAAAGCAGTAGTTACCAAAATACTCAGAGCAAAATTCCAAGAGACGGTGTGTTGAAGAATAAAAAATTACGACACATGTAAATTAATAATGGATTTTTGAGGGCAAAATAAATAAGCCATTAGAAGTCAGTAAAGGGGTCTCTACAGTGGCAATCAGCCTTGTAGAAATAACAGCTAAATCTTCGTCATATCTAATCCTACCATCATAAAAAACAGAACGTCGCATAGGATAATGTAATATTAGAAATTCAAACGGTCATATCTGGGATGTCATTTATAATATGCTTGCTTGATCAGGGTTACATTAGAACCAAGTAAGAAAAACATCAAAAACAATCGTCTTTTCGAAGTCGCTTAAAGAATTTTCGAAGTCGCTTAAAGAAAACTATCACTATTGAAATATTTCAAAAAGTACTAATGAGAAAAATCTCATTGGGTTAATCATGCCATATCTCAAGCAGGTAGTATCTTTGCTTGCAGCGTCACATTTTTAAGCACGAGCACTTACTCTTAAGAATAAATTAGCGAAAGCTTTTATTCATAGGCTCACGGGATCGTTATCGTTAATATTTAGTTTAAACATTTGAAGTGGGGAATGACAGCCAAATGGAATTATGTAGGCAAGAGCGAAACCAAGGAACTTGCAACATTGGGTAAGAAATATTAAGCAATGTGTTTAGTGCGAAGTTTATAACGTATCTGTTTGTAGCATATTATTTACTGAGTGAGTGTCTGCCAGTCAAACTGCCTTGTTAAGAATACGTTCTGGGATATGAAGCAGCAATACAGTTAGCGACATAAAAATACTATTATTGAGTGATAGCATCTGAAAAGTGCTAAAGATAATTCCGATTCTAAAGAAGTTTTGTCAGTGTTAAATATGTCAGAATAGGGCATTAGTGGTTGTATTGCCTACTATTTCAATAACTTTCACGGTTTGTTCGTGTGTAATACTGTGGTACAATACTGTTTCCTTGACAACTCTTGTGTATTGATGTGTTTTACAATTCTTTGTTGGAAGAGACAAGCCTATCATTTCCCTCCCAATCAATGGTGGCTTTTCGGTTGAACTTTGGCACGAGGCAGTTAGATTGAGCGTTTGTGGTTAAGCAGGAGTAAGAATTACTTACACCAGAGTATTTATGTTACACATTCTTACAGGTGGAACGTTCATGCTCAGAAAGAATGATTTGAGAACATAAGTGAAACTTGGGGTACAAATGACCTGATATTATGCGTCACACAGAATCTTACCAGCGCTCTTTGTGTTGTATCTGTCTAAGAAGAAACTTCCGACCTGAGAGATAATTAGCGTACGACCCAACTAATGTAGGAAAATGCCATCCCGGAAAACAAAGTTGTCATAGATTCTTACTTAATAAAATACATGTTCCACTGAAGAATCTCAATTAGCGTTAGAAAAGAACGTTCAGCACATTCTTAAAATTCGGACAACTGAGTCAAAATTTATTTATTCCAGTCACTATTTTATGTAGTGCGTTTCTCTATCATTTGTTATCTACCGAATCTAACTTTTTAAGATTGCAATGTAAAATCCGTTTGTCATGTATCATCTTAATAATGCCTACAAATGGACTTTAAGACGATTGAATTGCTGTGAAGTTGTTTATAGTTGGTCGCAATTAGAAGAATAACTGAGATACAAAGTTATGTGAAAGAAACGAGACGATTTATGTATTTAAACACCTGTTTAAATAAACAGGCGTAACTCGATTATTTGACGGCAAAATAATATTGATTTATCACAATGGTCAAATGCTACTGGTTTACTTCAATTAGAATTGGGCGGGGGGACAGTATTCGCCGTGTCGGCTGCGTTTGATGTTCAGCTGAAACAATTATAGATCTTCGAATGCAAGTAAAATGGGGTGTGAAGAAAAGAGAAGTGTTGCGGTTTCACGAAAAAAGGGGTGGGTAATGAATAAAAAGTGGGAACACAAAAGAAAGAGTGCAGTGTGCATCCTTTGAGTCTCTGTAGAATATATGTACAACTGGCAAGTTAAGAAGAACAGAGAATCTGGTAGTTTAGAGAGATAAAAAACGATGCGTTTTTAAGATGAATAACCGAATTTAGTTAATGGTTAATAAATATGTTAATGACCCAGAGATATATATAGCTGTAAAATTCCTCCAAGGTAGCGTTTGAATTCGATTTGTAGAATAATACATTTAAGTAGAATAATCACAAAGGATTTAATGACAAAATCTGTAGAAGGCCGGACTAACTATCTTAGACACATAACCAAAATGTTATTACCTGGTAGACCTTGGCCTATATCTAAAATGCTGTTGAAGCTATTTCTGATTTCGATGCTGCAATAATCAAAACATTACTGACGGTTTGTATCGGTAAGACGCTACAATTTCATATTTTGGTGAGAAGCTGGTGACCGTGCACCTCATTATTTAACTGGCACATATTTTATTTTTGGTGAAAGGTAAGAGTGACGTAGTTGAAATTTGAACACTGAACACAAAACTTTGAGGTATTTAGGCTCTTCTCTCACCAGATCAGCCATATCCACCTTAATTATAATATTTTCTAAAGTAGGCATATAATTTGTACTTAGGTACTAGTCGATTATTTCACTAACAAGACTTTATTAACCCGGAAGTTGAAAAGCAAAATTGACCATGGTGTGATTTGAACTCAGAGTGTTATAGACCGTAACAAAATACCCCAGGGAATTCGCTCGACTCTACCGATAATCTGTTTGTAATTTTTTTCTACATGGTGTTTGGGACCGGAGAGTATTCAAGCGGTTCCAAGAAGTGCTGTTTTCTGCAAGTGCTCCATCCTTATTGCAGCCCCTATTTGTTCCATGTACTTCTCAAGATTTTGACTCACTGTTCCCAGGGTTCAAACAATTATTGGTACTACTATCACCTTTTTCATCCACTACAACTGCTTAACCTCCCAAGCTAACCCATCATATCTATCGACTTTTCCTTCTTTCCTATCGAATATCTTGTTGTCAGCTGGGCATGCTATATCTATGATCCAGCATAGTTTGCTTTCTTCCTCAATTAAGACTATGTGTGGCTTCCTATTCTCTATCTCATGGTCGCACTGAATCATAAACTCCCACAGGATCTTTGCCTTATCCTTTTCGATGATGCCTTCGGGTTTATGGTCGTACCATATTGTTATTATTATTATTATTATTATTATTATTATTAAAGTCAATTGAATAGCGGTTATTAAAGCATCGAAAAAATACTAAGAAGTATTTCTTCCGTCTCTATACGTCCTTACATCATTTCCCGCTGAGGTCCTCATTGCATTTCATCCTTTCAGGATCGATAAACTTAAATAGCAGTCAAGTACTGGTTTCCATACTATCGACTTATTCCTCCCCTCAAAATTGCTGACCTTGTGCCAAAATTTGAAAACATTTAAGGTGGAGAGCTGGCAGAAACGTTAGCATGTCGGATAAAATACCATACAGCATTTCTTCCGACTTTTTAGGCTCTGAGTTGAATTCATGCCGGAATCAACTTTGCTTTTCCTCATTTCGAGATCTATGGAATTTAGTTTTAGGGTCGATGGCGCCGAATTACTTCGTCCGATCGAAAGAGTTGTTATTCTAAATTTTGAAACTATAATCCTGTTTTAATGAAGTATATAATACGGCAGAATATTTAGATTTACCGCTTTTAAGTTCATGGAAAAGACCTCAGATTTTAAACTTTCTTTTAGCAAAGGACATCAGAGAGTTGTCTACCATATTATTTGGAGGTATTGCATTAAAATTTTTCCTTGAATAAAAATAATAATATATATACTTTTTATACACTCATGTTTTTTATGTTTTAATATGGATTCTTCTAATTTAAAGTCAAGAGATGCTGATTTCAAACGTGATAGTGACGGCAAACCACGAAGAATTTCGAAAAAAATAATTTGAAAGCAAAAATAAAGCGGTTTTAAAACCTTTGATACACAAAAGAGAATAAAATATACAAGAAAAAATATGCAGGAAAAATATTAGAATTAAAAAAATCAGTCAGCCATTTTGACACAGCCAAGTGAAAAAAACAAACGACAGCTATAATAACTGTAATAGCCACAGTAACAATAGCAGCTTTGTTACTGAACCAATATGAACTTCCGGGCATAGTTCGACTACAGAAAAACAAGAAAAGACATAAGAAAGATAGATTACAAGGGGCCTTGAAGGAGAGCTATTTAACTTTGATTTTTTTCTTCCAAAACTGGTGATGGAAGCTTTCATATTTTATCAAAGAAACAGTTGGAAGCAATCTAAACCAGTGTATATCACGATATGCCCTCCAACGTGGAACGTGTGAAATTGATGAACGTGTCCAAGGATGAGATGAGAAGACGGGCGGAATTAGTGAGCATCATACTTGTCCACCAACTGGTGCTACTTTATCGTGGGTCGATACAATCTGTGGTCATGCCTAAAGATATCGTTGAGGATGTTCACGCGTTACTTGACACGTCTTAGCCTTTGAAGAATGTTGCTGGTACAGGGGTGGGTAGGTCGTGGAGGATAGACGTTTTTGAAAACTTCACAAAATCATTAATTTTAGTTGCAAACAAATTTTATTGACATCAACGAGTTCATATAGAATTAGCATTTGTCAACATCAAGTGTGGAAAGCAGCATCTATCATGTGGTATCCGTTTTCATTGATGCATTTCTGAAGGCGTTCTTGCAAGTTGGCCTCCACTCTCTCCAGCATTGCTTTGCCGATTTGGGTGAATTTCACGTGAATAGCTTCCTTCAAATCGTCGAATATCCGGGTCTTATGCTTTGAGCTTTCCCCACCATAAATAATCACGTGAACAAATCAAGGGACCGAGGGGGTCAAGGAATGTCAGCAAGCCTAGAAATGAGGCGGTCACCGAAGAGAGGGTGAAGAACGTCCATTGATGCTTTGGCTGCTGAAACGACATACGTCGAATAGGCCTACGTTTTCGCCATAATTGACACACAAAGAAGTTCAGTGTTATAACATTTCCATTACTGTCTTCAAATAAGTAAGGACCAATGACAGCAGTTTTTCCAACAGCGCATCAGACCGTCACTTTTGTGCTGTGCAGTGGTCTTTCGTTCTCTCAGATTTTCAAGAGCCCAGTAATGACAGTTCTGTTGATTCACCATGCCATTGAGATGCAAACGAGCTTTATCACTCATTAACAAGATGAGGTTGTCATTTGCCTCAAAAATTGCTTCCATCTGATATGCGAATTTAAGCCGCTGTGCATAGTCCAATGGTTCAACTGTTGCTCAATGGCCAATTTGTACGGGAAGAAATGCAGGTTTCCATGCAAAATACACTGCTGATTTCAGTTGAATGTTTCCGAGCAGAGCGATTCGGACTCCGTATCAAAGCTTGTCTGATGTGTTCCACATTTTCCGGGGTCCATACCATTCGTGGCGCCTGTACCATTCGTGGTCCAGAATGCCAAAAGTTTTCTTCATCGTCAAAAAGCAGTAATACTGTTCCTCTGTCTTGGGTAGGATGCAAAAGTTAAGCAGGGGTGTGACAAGCAATAGTAACTGAAAATAAATATGAAAAAGCAAAAGCATACCGAAACCTAAGGTGACACACATGAAGGGCGGCTCATTATCTTCTATCATTATCATCATCCTCCTCCTCATCATCATAAACAACTTTTAAACATTACCGTCTTGACTGCTAGGACTCATAGGGCGGGTTATCCGGTTTCCATGCCTTTATATGTCCGAGATAATAACATTCAGCATAAAAGGGACACACCAGTCCATCAAAGCACCCCCTGGTTCACGCTTCAAAAGCACTATCTTGCGATCGTGAGTGAAACACTGTAACTACAAAGCCACGTATCTTCCCTCATTTTCCTTTTGGACTTCAATAAATTCATGGTTCTAAGAACAGCTATCAGAATCTAATTGATTGACTGAACGAAGAATGACATACGGAAACAATCTTCTGATTGAGAAAGGCAAAGGAAAAATGTTGTGGAACATTTAGTTGAGAGACAGCCAGTGTATTCATACTAACTATCTATAATCAACTTAATTGCAACTATCTACAGCACACACGGGTTTTCTTATTTTGTCCAACACTAAAAGTTATCATACGCACTTACCACATGCAGTAGAAATTGTAGCTGGAATGGTAGACGCTCGATATTGTACAGTGTCGAAACTGATGGCAGTTTTTCACCTGTGTAACCGTTTTCCCCTTATTTTGTATTTGTATTTATTTTAAATTAATATTTTCTGCATTAAAAATTAGTATTAGCTATTCTAATTACGGAGAAAAGTGCACTCGTTGAAAATGCTTGGTAAGAACCATAGACAGATTTCTTATCTAAAGATTTTCCACGTTCTTTTTAATAATATCGAAAATTGAAGAGTCAAAAATAACTTTTTTTTGATTATATTTTTTCTGGTATAATACACATTTTATTGCTTTAAGAAAAAGTATTGAAAAATAATACAAAAATATAACAATATTAATTCGAAAACATTTTAATAGATACGTGTAAGTATCATTACATTAAATAGTTCTGTTGCAAATTTTTATAAAGAAATCTTTGTTTTCTATAGTTAGTAAATTAAGAGTGATCATATTGTTTTGTCAGCACATGTTTTCCTACATGCTGCAATTTTTAGCTAGATTCTTGAAAATTAAAATCTCTTTGGATAAGTTTTAATTTTAAAAAATCTCGAAGAATGAGCAAAGCGTCTGATTCGTAGAGAAGGTGATATCTGTCAACTGTGTTTTTTTAACTCAAGATGGTTTTTCATAAGGCAAAAATTACTACTTGAAAAGTAGAGCAAGCAAAAACAATAGATGAAAAATTCATAAGATCCACTAAGTGTAAAAGGAAAAGTTGATATTTTGGCAGCTGACAAAGTCATTTTGACTGGTAAAAACGCTCATTTTAGCCAACGTAGAAAATAAGTCCATTGTAATGAACGAAAATGCTTTTGTTTTGAACAACATACAAATAACTCTGCAAGTTTTCGCTAGCATTGTTAGTCACACAGTTTAGAATATGAGTGAGCAAGCATAGCAAGTGTTTATGTGACAGATATGTGGCGAAGGAAAACACCTTATTGCCTGAGTTTTTTTTTATTTATCCAAAACGAGAAACGATGAAATGTACATATCTCTGATTCTTTAAAAATATTTCCTGCGTCTGTCGGTACAGGGCTTACAAAAAATTGTGTGCATGGTTTTCAAAACGCAGGCTGAGCCAGCGTGCCTTACAATAGCCCACAGGCTAGTTCCATAATACTTGTAATAATGTAATAAAAGAAGTATTGTGAAAATGATTGGCAGTAATGTAGACCCTTTGCTTATCGTTATCTTTGTGGTGCAGATGGTAAGCACTGAGGTAAGAACTGATGTAAATAGCATGGATATAAAAATATTGTTGTGTCTCGAAGTCTGCACGGACATTTTGAAGTTGTGGCTTGTTATAGGTGCAGAAAGGAAAGTAATGAGACTACATGGCTGGAACAGAAAAGTGAAACTGCTGTGGATGAGGCAGTAGGCGTAATGTTGCTTGTGTGTGTTTTTTGGATGTATTGCGTCTGTTATACCTTTTCATTCCAAATCTCAGTATATTCTTTTCTATTCTAGGTAAAAGGCCCGAAATTTTGGGGGAGGGGGCCAGTCGATTAGATCGACTCCACTACGCAACTGGTACTTAATGTATCGACCCCGAAAGAATGAAAGGCGAAGCCGACCTCGGCGAAATTTGAACTTGGAACGTAAGAACGGACGAAATGCCGCTAAGCATGTTGCCCAGCGTGGAAACGATTCTGCCAGTTCGCTGCCTTAATAATAATGATGATGATAATAATAATAATAATAATAATAATAGAAGAAATAGGCATAAAACCCAGTTAGTACAACTTCAGAAAATAGTGTTATTAGGGATAGCTTAGGAGGGCTCTTGGCATGTAAGGTTACTTGTAGCCTGATGTTAGGAATTTTTCTTTTCCAACAGTCTAATCCGTTGTGTGTACATGAATAATAATAATAATAATAATAATAATAATAATAATATACTATTCAGGCGTTGAATTAGAAGAATTGTTGGAACATATTTATTCCAACTTACGTTTTAAATCTAAATCAGGCTGTATTAATCAAGTACTGGTGTCTGGTCACTTAACTTCTCCCAACACAGTTCTGGTCTTGTGCGTTCAAAGTCTAAATCTCGCTGAGGTCAGCTTTGTTTTCCATCATTCGGATTCGACAAAATAAGGAACCAGTCAAGTACTGCAGCCTATGTAATCCCTTTACACCACATTGTTTTGGCCTCGTACCTCAGTTAGAAACAAGAATATTGTTACATTAGCATATCAATGCACACATGTAGAAGAGGCATATGGTTAATTAAATAAACTCTCATTATATTACTAGTAATCTTTGATAATATTAATTCGTTTACAAGACTTCATTTTGCCATGATGTTAATATTACATTAAAACCCAAAATTATTAGCAAAGACGCGCTGACTTTAGAAGATTTTTTTTCTTTTTAAATTTTGCTTCGAGCTTCGCTGTATGGTGACCAGTCACGTTGTTTCTTGTTTACTGTTAATTAAAAAAAAAATAGAGAGATTCACAGTTATTGGTTAGAAATTAGAGTCTAGTAATAAATTACGAGAGATAACATATGGCACTAAAACTAATTAATTGAGTGAATCAATGTACTTTTTTATGCTCGGTTCAAATATATTTAATGATACTGTTAAATAATTATGGAATTATGCAATTAATTTTAGTCACTCTTTGTCAAACTAAGAACAGCTGTTATGGATCATACTTGACTTTTAGCAGAGAGACTGGAGGAATGCAGTGAAGGCGTTTTCATTATTCTCTTTTTTCAGTTTATTTAGGTGTCAAGTAAAGGGAGATTCCATTATTTGCTACGACTACTATAATTCGCGAGCGTTTGTATCCCCCCCCCTACAGTTGATCACTGTTGCGTCCAAAGAACTTCGTTTAGCTGATATATAATTATTCAGTCAGCAACACATGAAGCATTAGTTAATATGCGTAAACATTTCACTGCCTTTTGCATCACTACTAAAACATTATTCGCATTTCGGACCGAGCTATCTACACATAGCCTCTCTACCATACACACCTACCTGTAGTCTATCCTTTTCTGACACCATTAACTCCGTTCCGACTCCCAGACACAGCAAAACAACATCACTCAATCTTTACTCTGCTGAAACTATGCTCACACCCCTCTTGTGTTTCCTGCCAATAATGACATAGAGTAATACCATTTCCATGTGTCTGGGAGGGTTTACAATGGTTATAGGCACAGCTGGTTATCTTAATCGAAACAAAACAACATCAACAACAACAAAAAATGATGCAATACAAAGTGTCAATATTAATTTTGAATATTGTTTCAGTTAGTTTGTTGCAACTGTTTTTTTTTGTTGCCATTACCGTGGCTGCTTTTGTTATTATTGTTAAACGTTGCTGCTGTTCATTTAGACAGAAAACATTCAACTGCCTTGCTTCACAAAATTGCTTTCCAGAATTGTCAGGCATCTGAGAAATGCTTTACGAAAATTATTCCGGTTATTTGTGTTCTCGATTCAAATCCAATCGCGGTTAGTTTGCCCTTCAGAGATTCGCAGTCAATAAATGCGGTACATATCCAGAGCAATGAATCAGCAGAGATGTCAGGGCATTGGTCACTACGTGTAGCGGTATTTGTTTCGGTTGTTGATGTTTAAAGCTTGCCTGTAAGGACAGAGGTAACAAACTAGACCAGCCCTTGTCTTTTCCTCGGCATAGCGAGGGAAAATTGCTGTATTTGCGAGTAATTCTTTTTCATAGAATAACACAACAACCTTGCCCAGTTTTGAGCAAGACAAGCGGAGATACTTGAACAACCCTGACCAAATGAAGCGTGAGGGATTGTTATTTTCATTAGTGTATCGTTCATCTTTTACTTGTTTCAGTCATTGGATTACGGCCATGCTGATTATGGTCTTGAAGGGGTTCGAGGAAATCAACCTCGAAACATTTTTAATTTAAGGCCTGGGACTTATTCTAGTAGTCTCTTTTGCCGAACCGCGCTATATTGCATGGACATAAAAAACTAACACTGATTGTCGAAATAATTGTCATGAGTATGACAATCACAGACAAAACACTACACTGCAAACACACACACACACACACACACACACGGCGTCCACCAAATTCACTGATAAGGCATTGGTTTGTCCGAGGCTAGAGAAGAAGACACTTTCTCAAGGTGGGACAGAACCCGAAACCCGTGGTTGCGAAGTGAACTTCTAAACCACGTAGCTATGTCGGTGCCTATGTAGTGTAAAAGATTTTGTTATGTAAAGCTAAGATTTATTCTAATATTAAAGACAAAAAAATGTTCTTTAGTGAATTATGATTTTCTCTTAAGGTGTTTTGTGAAACTGTTGGTTTTAATTATTTCTTTTCCCTCTGACTTGGGGAATAGTAGAAACAACGCTACCGCTGTTGCCATAGTTAAGTCGCAGATCAGTACTAGATTGGCAATCTTTAGAATTATTAAAGGCGAGGCAATCTTGTCTTTTATTTTTCTGTCTGTGTATACCTTGGACTAAATTTATCAGTGTGTCTTTCCATATGTTTAGGTAATAGTTTACGGTTTAAAAGAATTTGGTTGTTATTTCTAACAAGTAACAAATCAAATGATAATGTTAAATGTCTTGCAGTCGTCACATAAAGCTATATCACAAAATAGAGTTTTAGTTTAGCACGATTCAGTTTTTATATTCGTGAAAATAATGACGTTCTGCCGTTATTGAGAAATAACTCTAATATAGACCCGCTTGAAACAAGATATTCAATGCAAGTGACTAGTCTTCTGTTATTCGGTGTGTTTTTTACATTCAAATTACAGCCCAAACTCCTCGCTAGGAATAGTAGTGCCAATAGATTTAATGAGGTTTGTTATCGTAAATTTAGAAGTAGCAACAAAGGCAATGTTTCATGCTTAAACACAAAGCCAGCAATTTTGAGGAGAGGTGTCAGTTATACCATCGACCCTACTATCACCGATACTCTATTTTGTTGACCTCAGAAGGACGAAAGCAAACTTGGCCTCAGTGGGATTTGAACGCAGGATTTGAAAGATTCGGAAGAAATACTGCAAAGCATTCTGTCCGACAATCTAACGAGTCTGTCAACTTGTTGCCTTGATAATGATTCTTTCCAATTTTAGTACGATACCAGCAATTTTAGTGCAATACCAGCAATGTTAGGACAATACCAGCAATTTTGAAAGTAGGGGATGAGTCGATACAATCGACCCCAATACTTGACTGGTACTTTATTTTGTTGAGCACGGAGGGCAGAATGGCAAAGTCGATTAAGTTTGATTTACCACGGAAAGTAAAGAGTCGGAAACAAAGACTAAAACAATAAAAATCTATTTTAGTGGTGGTAGAGGCCATCATATCTGAAGGATTTATTTATGTTTTCGATTCCAAGTAAGTTTGAAAGGTAAAGTAATTCTTAGTTGGATCTTAACAATAACGCTCAGCCTGTAAGTTGATGCAATCTAGCTGGATTCTGTGCTTCTGTGATTTTACTATCTAGCACAATAATATAGAATTAATATTTTCATAGGCACAAAGGCAAGAATTTTGTCGGATGGGAAAGGTCAACATATCAAACTATTTTATTATTTTATTTTAGCTACACTACACATGAGACATCCAAGCCAAGTCAACTCCGATGCAATGTGAACTCAGAGCGTAAAGAACGCAATGAATTTAGCTCAACGATTTAGCATTTTGTCACTTCAGTCTTACAATAATAATAATATTTCTAATCTGTGTACTACAGAAGCTATTCAGTTACATCGATCCCAGTACTTGGTTGCTATTTAATTTTATTGACTCTAGGAGGATGAAATGCAAAGTTAACCTAGGTAGGATTCCGAGCGAGAGCGCGACGAATGAATACATTATCTTCTGTACTTCTCGGACAGGTTTTCTAACTGGTTATTCCTACATGGCCAGTTACGTAAAGCTTATACCAAACAGGCAAAGGCAACTTCTAGCGCTCGTAGGCTTAGGACTTTAAAAATCGTCCATAATATCAGGTCTAGGTGTTCACTAGAAGCGACTCCTATTGACGTGATTGAAACCCAAAATTGCTCCAACATTAACGTCATTCATGACTTTCATTGATACTCTACAGAATGTACGGGTTGACCGGCTGTTTCGCTCACTAGATAGAGTAGAGTGCACTCGGGAGTTAATGATATGATGTATGTAATGTCAGCATATAGCACGAACGTGTCAAACCACATGCTCACCATTGTAGATATTGCTCAGATCATTTAAATACCCATCAAAATCAGTGTTTTGCGTCCCTCATTGCTCAGGAACAGTTAGATAAATTCTGCCGAAAAATTAGAATCAGATTGTATGCATCTGATACAAAACACCAAGTATCAATTTGGTTGTATTACAATTCGAGTGGTGGGTCCTCCGAAAGACTCTCACTGTCGCCTAACAATTGATGCTGGTTTCTTGACGTCACTAAAACTTGGCAGTTCATCAAGAGAACGACAAAATAAGCATCAGACTTTAAAATAAATACTGACGGTAGATTGTTTTACTAAACACGTCAAGGTAGTGCTCCAGCATGGCTGTAGTCGAATAAATGAAACGAGTAAAACATACACGATGATTACAACAAAATCAGTATAATAAAACCTAAAACAATACAAAATATACATCACTAAATTTTGAAAACTATACGTTTTGTCCTCCATTCAACATTTCATAATAAATCCTGTATGGCATGTTTAATCTATATTTTCCTGTATAATATATCTGACAGTATTATAGACGAAGCAAAGTTTGTTAGTAAAGCCGCAGACTCGTATTTATAATTTTTCTTTTCTTTTGATTTCACTCAGTCATCGATTTATCTATTTTTATACACGCATATATGCTAAGTTCCCTGTCTCCCCCACTTTCTCTGTCTCATATGATTGTCTCATATACTAGTGCTATATATACTTGTTTACCATAAACTCAAATTAACCAATGTCTTGTTGGTATGAAACTTAGCAGACAAAACGGTCAGAAAGCTTAGGCGCAGGCGTGGCTGTGTGGTAAGAAGGCGGCGAGCCGGCAGAATCGTTAGCACGCCGGGCGAAATGTTTAGCGGTATTTCGTCTGTCTTTATGTTCTGAGTTCAAATTCCGCCGAGGTCGACTTTGCCTTTCATCCTTTCGGGGTCGATAAATTAAGTACCAGTTACGAACTTGGGTCGATGTAATCGACTTAATGCCTTTGTCTGTCCTAGTTTGTCCCCTCT
>NC_068982.1:90638759-90639439 GCF_001194135.2 Octopus bimaculoides | reverse complement strand
TGTGTGTGTGTATGTGTATCTTTGTGTCAGTGTTTGTCATCCCACCACCACTTGAAAACCGGTGTTTATTGTTTACGTCTCCGTACCTTAGCAGTTCGGCGAAAGAGATCGCTAGAATAAGTACCAGGCTTACAGAAAAGTACTGGGATCGTATCGTTCGACTAAAATTCTTCAAGGCTGTGCCCCGGCATGGCTGCAGTCTAATGACTGAAACAAGTAAATGATAAAAGATATCTATCTATTTATCTATCTATCTATCTATCTATCTATCTATCTATCTATCTATCTATCTGTATGTGTGTTGTGTGTGTATGTGTGTGTATGTATGTGCGTGTGTGTATATATATAATCGATGTACTTCGGCGAGAAATGGACACTTCACTAGGAGAAAAAAAGAAAGCGATAAACAAAATTTTATTGTGTTATTATTTTGCACGAGTTACACAGCTACCAGCATGTCAACTTTTGCCTTAGTAAATGTAATGAGCCATTACATAGTCCTTTGAAAACTCTAACAAACGACGCCATTCTTCACAATATGTACGATATAAAATAAATAAAACGTGTATAGATTTAGCTGCTCTCTCTCTCTCTCTCTCTCTCTCTCTCTCTCTCTCTCTCTCTCTCTTACTGTATGTATACATACATACATACATACATACATACATACATATATGTAT
>NC_068982.1:90637468-90638671 GCF_001194135.2 Octopus bimaculoides | reverse complement strand
AATGAAACTTTTAAATCTTTTATTCCCTGTGTTTTGTTTCTTTTTTATCGGTAATATCACCAGCCCCATCGCTGACAATGTAATCAATTCATGATTGGCATCCACATCCTACACGTCCTTCCACTCCCATCATCATCGTCATCATCATCGAAGTCATCGTCATAATCCATTTACATCCAACGCCCTCAGTATGACTGTTGTAACCACCAATATCCACATCATCAGTATTATCCCTATCATCCTCATCATTAAGTACTCTCCTACTCTTCCTCCTACTCTTTCTCGTCCTTATCGTCGTGGCCATCTTCATCCGTAAGCAATAGTGTATATTGAAGATGTCGGTTAATGAATGCAACCTGATCTTTTAACAAAGCTTACTTTCAATTGTAATGAACAATTTAAGCTGATAATGTTCCCTTTCCTCGCCCGAAGAGTTCATGAGTTCGTACCAACAAACAGGTGATATCTTGTATTCATAGAAATAAATATACACCTAATTATTAACAGTACTTTATTTTAAACCCAAAATAAGGACTCAATGAAGGTCTGAGGACAGAAACAATTAAGCATGAAATGTGGTCAAATTATATGAATTATAATCGTATGCTACACGCTTCTTCATCTAAATTGGGCTCGACATTTTCCTTATATCTCTTCTGTCAAATTGTGAATGTCATTGCCCTGAAATAAGAGTAATCGTCGAGGCTTCGAACACAAGTCTCTTCATCGGAGAAGAGTTAAGCGAAATTCTGGATGCTGTTATACAAGTGACATGCATGACAGTAATAATGGTTTGTCACAGTCCTCTGAATTTATGACCAAATAAAGCATTTTATCCTTATTTAATGCTGAAGTTATCAATCATTTACAGTCTCCTCCTTGGTCCCTTCCTCATGTTTTGTGCTCGCAAGTGGGACTGTATGAGTTGTGCGTACATTGACAAAACTATACTACCCGCATTCGCACAATGCATGAATATTGTTGAATGGTGCAGTTATGTTGAACATCTCTCATGAAATGTGGGACAGATTCAGCTACCGAACGAATCCTACGTGAAAATCGCTCGACCACTATTTGAAATATCATAAGTTAGTCTACGGATAAAGAAAGGCACCGAATATATATACGTATGTATATCTATATATAAATATGTGTGTGTGTGTATGTGTGTGTGTGTGTGTGTGTGCGTGTGCGTGTGTGCGT
>NC_068982.1:90636588-90637458 GCF_001194135.2 Octopus bimaculoides | reverse complement strand
TGTGTGTGTGTGCGTGCGTGTGCGTGTGTGTGTATTCATGTGTGCGCGTGTGTGCATGTGTGTGTACGCGTTTGTGTAATTCATGTGTATGTATATGTATGTGTGTATACATGTGTATGTATGTAGGCATATGTCTATCTATCTATCTATCTATCTATCTGTCTATCTATTTATCTCTCTCTCTCTCTCTCTCTCTCTCTCTCTCTCTCTCTATATATATATATATATATATATAATCAAACTTTTAGAGTGTGATAAAATGAATACCAGTCGCATTCTACAACTGATTCGATTTATTAACACTTACACCAACAGAAGTGAGTAATTTTATACCAATAGCAGAAATTATCCAATGAGTGACCAATGTTTACTTTCAGAATCACGGGAATGATCAATCAAGAACATAACGTTTTTATCTTTCTCATCTTCTCTCAATGTCTCCATCTGTCTGTATATTTGTCTTTCAATATTGTTAGCTTTATTCCTCACTATATATATCTCGTTCTTTTTTCTGTAATTCTCCCCTTTCTCTCTCTCTCTCTCTCTCTCTCTCTCTCTCTCTCTCTCTTTTCCAATTCATTTCTTCATCTCTGATTGACATTTCCATTGAATCCGAAAATATATCTTTTTGTTATCTACAATGAGACATTCTACACTAGACTAATCCAGACAACACTGATACCAGATTTTATACCAAAACACGCTATAGACATATATAAAATCTAAGATAAACCTTGTGGTCCTGCAAAAGTCACCTTGAAACCTGCTCTTAACCAATTGAATAGAGACGCTAAAACAAGGTTAAGATAACACATTGATTCATTGATTCTATTTAAGTGATTAATCTATTAATAGGCTATTTAATATACG
>NC_068982.1:90633452-90636519 GCF_001194135.2 Octopus bimaculoides | reverse complement strand
ATATATATATATATATATATATATTTATATATATATATATATATTTATATATATATATGTACATACATACATATATGTATGTGTGTGTATATATATGTAAACATACATACACACACACACATACACATATATATATATAACAGCTACTATTATGCTAGAAGATCGTTGCACATTAATTAATAATGGGAAATAAACAAACGAAAACAAAATGGATAGTATTTGTAGAAGAGTATTTAGTCAATATGAAGGACATTATCGCAGTAATATTATAGTGGGACATGATACGTTCTAGAAGAGAGGCGGTGATGATACGATGGTTGTAGTCACGATGGGAGTGCTAGTGGTTTTGGGGTTGGAAGTGGGTAGTTCTTTGAGTTAGTCATTGGTTTGTTTGAGATTGAAAATTTGATGAATTATGTTGGCGTTCACAACGGTGGGTAGAATTACCGAAATAAATCCAGTAGATTGAAGAGACAAAGAGTCAAATATTTTGTACGTGAGAATGAATTGGAAAAGCAGTGATTTCGGCGTGCGTTTATTTATTTGGAATCGATATTGATGTATTGATCGAAGAGTTGATAGACCAAACTTCTTGAAATGGGCATAGTTAATAACACTCACATCTAGTAAAATTCCCGGTTGTAGATTCTATCCAATCATCTATTCGTATATTTGTATGTGTATGTGTGTATGTGCCTGATCGTTTATGTACGTGGAAATGGATGTTTGAATATGTTTGTCTACGTGAATATAAGTTCGTGTATGTCACTGTGAGTGTAGATATGTACACAAAAGTATGTACTTGTATACAGCTCGATGTATGTGTTTTTCATTGGAACAATTATGTACATATGTGCATTTCTATACACGCGTATATATGAATGTATTTCCGTCCCAGCGATCACGTTGCATTCAATACTTTAGTTTAAATGTATATGTTTATTACGGGTTTATGTGTGTGATTGAGTCAATGCTATTTTCTTGCATGTATTTGAGTATCAGTTTGACGACGCTAATATGTATGCGTTTTCATTTATTTTTGCACTCTTATAGAATTTAGTACAAGTCAAGACATCAGTTTCAAGAAGTTAGAAGAAGCAACCAGTTCTGTTATTGTACAGATTTCTTTCGAACATAAATAAACAATTTAAAATCGAAGCGACAATAGATTTAGTTATATGCAAAGTAAATGATTCCTTAGAGTTCAGAAAGATAACGTTTTTATCTGTCTGCTAATTGGCTGGCCGGCTATCTGTCTGTCCATCCATCCATCTATCCATCCATCCATCCATCCATCCATCCATCTATCTATCTATCTATCTATCTATCTATCTATCTATCTATCTATCTATCTCTCTATCTCTCTATCTATCTATCTACAGTCATCCATCTCTCTCTCTCTCCTTGCGTGTGTTTCTGTGTCTATGCGCGCGCGTGTGTGTGTGTGCGTGCGGAATAGAAGGACATTCACTGCATTTTGTCACGGTAAAATTTTCTTGCTGTCGAAAGATGAAAACACACCAAGTTAGGAAATTCTTCAATCCAGACTGATAGATGCATGCATTTCAAAGTAATCAACTTCTCATCCGCAAAGAATTTTGGAAAGAGATGCGACTCTGAACTGACGAGATCGGGTCTCACTTATTACAATCCAATACGCTTAGCACCACCTGTCAAAGTGTTTTGATCTGAGCCTAATGAAATGCAGGAAATAACATTCTTACGTGTTCGAATAGGTCTCAAAATTATTTGAACTGGTAACAAGTTTTATACATAAAAGCATTTATACGATGTGGAGTCGAAAAGTATCAGACCTTTGGCCAAAAAACAAGTAATATTAAAAGATTCACCATTTTGATTTAGTCTTCTTCAAAGTATTTGCCTTGGGAGTCTACACACTTCTGCCAGCGTTCCTGCAACAGTTGGAAACATTCCTGGAAATCACTTTTTGGGATACTGTCGAGCTGTGCCGTTGGATTTTGCTTAATGTCCACTGTTTACTCAAATTTTCTCCCGTTGAGTGTTTTGTGCGCTTTGAGAATAGCCAAAAGCCACACAGAGCCAAGTCTGGGAAGTAAGAAGCCTGACGAACAAGTGATATGTTTTGCCTGACGAGGAATGTTTGGACGATATGTGTGGAATGAACTGACTGAACTGATCCATGGCTGATTCCAACTTCGGCAACAATCTCCTCAATAGTCACACGATGGTCTGCAGAGACTGTTCCTCGAACCTTTGCAATAATTTCGTCGATTCTGCTAGTCGCTGGCCTGCCACGACGTGGCTCACTGTCCACTGATGTGCGGACATCTTTGAACCATTTGTACCACTCCTATTTTTGTGTTTTTCCCATAGCATCATTCTCAGTAGTCTGGGTTTGCGTATCACCAAGTTTTTGACAGAATTTGGTACAGTATCTTTGCTCAATGCGCTCGATCATATTCACTCAAAAAGATAAGTCACACAGCACATATTCTACGACTGTACTCAACGCGTCACTGCAGGCGAATGTCACAATCTACAGACACGAACACTTTTGCGCATGATCAGGAAGGACCGGCCACCTAAAAAGCAAGGTCAGACACATTTTGACTATACTTCGTATATATATATTCTTTTACTTGTTTCAATCATTTGGCTGTGGCCACGCTGGTACACCACCTTTAGTCAAACAAATCATTTGTAAGCCTAGTACTTATTCCATCGTTCGATTTTGCCGAACCGCTAGGTTACAGGGAAGTAAACAAACCAACATCAGTTTTCAAGTGATAGTGGGGGAGGACAAACACAGTAACACAAACATGTATACATACATACATACACACACACACACATATATATATACATGTATACGACGGGCTTCTTTAAGTTTCCGTCTACCAAATCCACACACAAGGTTTTAGTTGGCCTGAGGGTATAGTAGAAGCCACTTACCCAAGATTCCACGTAGTAGCACTGAACCCAGATCCATGTGGTTGTTAAGCAAACTACTCACCACACAGCCACTCCTAGGCATATATATATATATATCCTTTAAGTTCGTTTACGGGAAACATTTATGGATTAC
>NC_068982.1:90632758-90633132 GCF_001194135.2 Octopus bimaculoides | reverse complement strand
ATATATATATATATATATATATATATATATATATACTTGAAAATGGATGCGTAGCGTTCGATCATATAATAATATAAATAATATAAAATATTATAATAATATATAAATATATATATGGGACCTAACATTTCGTACACACTTGCCTACAGCAAAATGTTCCAAGCCAATGAGAATAGTTGCATAAAAAACGCACTTTTGGCATACTTATGTTTACAATGTCAAGTTTGCAATCGTGAGATTGTGAGTTCGAATCGCGGATCGGGCTTCGGGTTGTGTTCTTGACCAACAAACCTTATTTCACATTCTTCCAGTTCACTCAGCTGTAGAAATGAGTTGCGACGTCACTGGTGCCAAGCTGTATCGGCCTTTTTCTT
>NC_068982.1:90629636-90631450 GCF_001194135.2 Octopus bimaculoides | reverse complement strand
TGTGTGTGTGTGTGTGTGTGTTTGTTGTCTGTGTTTGTCTCCCCAACATCGCTTGACAACCGATGGTGGTATGTTTACGTCCCCGTAACTTAGCATTTCGGTAAAGACACCGATAGAATAAGTACTAGGCTTACAAAGAATAAGTCCTGGGGTCGATTTGCTCGACTAAAGGCGGTGCTCCAGCATGGCCGCAGTCAAATGACTGAAACAAACAAAAGAGTAAAAACAGCATTTCCCAGGGACATTTATATTTCAATTATCATCTTCACCATTATCACCACCTTTATTATTGTTGTCCTTGGTGGTGGTGGTGGTGGTATACATACATACATACATACATACATACACGCACATACATGCATACATTCACACATACATATATACATACATACATACATACATACATATAAAGGGGTTGGACAAAATAATGGAAACAGCTAGCATCATCGTATCATAGTTCTGAAATATCTACAAAACCATCAAAAGCTTGTTTATTTTTATGGTTTCTGATTCATTATTAGTGTTGTTTAATATGTTTTGCTAAAATTGCTGTTTCTTTTCTGATATCATGAGAAAAAGGTAATAAAAATTCGTTAAAATAATAGATCTATTGAACTTCCGAAGAGGTCAAGCTGTTGATGCTCGTAATGAAAGCAGCCGAAATGTACTGTCGCGAAAGTAATGACAGCCTTCGAGAAAGAGGAAAAAACATCCTCGTCCAAACAAAACTCCAGAAGAAAACCAAAAGTTTCAGATAGGGACCGTCGGATTCTTACGCGAATTGTTATAAATGATCACAAAAGTACAGCTCTCAAAAATACTGCAGAGCATAATGACCAGTTCGAGAACCCAGTTTCCACGAGAATTGCTCGCCGGGAGCTGCACAAAGCCGGATTTCACGGGAGGGCTGCAATCAGAAAACCACTACTTTCCAAAACAAACGTTGCATATTAATTGTAATGGTATGACAACAAAAGAATGAATGAGACCTCGATATTATGTAAATAGAGCAATTTATCTGTAATATAATATGTGACAATTATTCGGTTGTCATGATAAAATTCCGAGTCTCGTATGCCGGGGCGGAAATATATACATATATATACGATGGGCTTCTTTCAATTTCCGTCTACCAAATCTACTCACAAGGTTTTGGTCGGCCTGAGGCTATAGTAGAAGACACTTGCTCAGGACTGAACCCGGAACTCTGTGGTTGGGAAGCAAACCTCTTAGCACACATCTATGACTGCGCCTATACACACACACACACACACAGACAGAGACAATGATAGACAGACACACACATATAGATAAATAGATAGATAAATAGATAGATAGATAGATAGATAGATAGATAGATAGATAGATAGATAGATAGATAGATAGATAGATAGATAAATAGATGCTTATATGCAAACACAGAGAACACAATGCAACCCATTATGCCGTTCATAAACAGATTACATATATTACTTTTGAAAACTGTTTCTATATCTTTCTTTCAGTGTTTCCATCTCTTAATATTTAATTATGACTGAATTCTTGAAATACATCGTAAGACATCAGAAATTGTACACATCGATTTGTAGAAAATTAATGTTTATGAAACGAATAGAAGTACTTTGTAAGAAATAACGTTCTTTTGTATTCATATTGATTTCAAAATAGTTACCTAATACTCCGTAAAACAAGAGGATTTAATTTCATAAATGAATAGATTTAATGCCTTAATAATTCTTTCTCGCTTTCTTTTGTTTTCTCATTCCTCTTTGTCGTTTCATCTGTTATCAATCTTTCTCTCTTTCAGCACATGT
>NC_068982.1:90629237-90629626 GCF_001194135.2 Octopus bimaculoides | reverse complement strand
GTGTCTATGAACGTATCTCTATCAGGGCATATACTTTATTTACAAACGCACATGCACAGATAGATATCTATGTATAGACATATATGCATATATAAATGCATACATACATGCATACATACATACATACATACACACACACACACACACACACACACACACACACACACACACACATATATATATATATATATATATAGTATATATGAGAACTCCGCCCTCGGGCGATCTTTGTATTGTGTGTAATATGCATATAAACTAATCATGTACGTTCGTATGGACATGTGTTTGTGTATGTTTATGTTTGTGTCTGTACATGTATACGCATATTTTTGTCTGTATGGGTACACATAGCTGTATGTATATATATATATATATATATATATATATAT
>NC_068982.1:90624447-90629032 GCF_001194135.2 Octopus bimaculoides | reverse complement strand
TATATATATTTATATACAGCTTTCTATACACACACACACACACACACACACAGAGAAACACACACACACGTACAAGTGGTTGCAAAGCGCATTTTTTAACAGAACCAACTAAAATAGGGAATGTACAAAAATAACACTGTGCAACTCGATGTTTGTCTTTGGGTAGCAACTGTTAATCCCTATTTGATTACCCTTAGAAAGTATGAAAAATGGCTAATAAATTCCTTCATAATTTGCTTTTGTTACATTTATTGAAATCATAAAAAATACATCTCAACGCATAGCTGTGGTGTTCTCCCTCTACTCTTGTTCATGATCAGACATACACATATTGTCAGCCACTAAGTGACATCCTCACGTGGTTACGGCCAAGCAACGGACAAGCAAATCTGTGGTATTGAGAAGAATATTTGCCATGAAGATATTTTTGTTTCAGCAACTTAACGGTGAATCTGTTTGAAATGTAATGGAAAATAGGTCATTTTCAAAACATTGATGTCTACTTCAGAAAAGCTAAGTTTGAAGGGAATAGTGGTCATTTCCCTTCGTTTTATTTCTAGATAGAAGCAAATAGGAAATAGCACTTACTGACCAAAAAGAAGAACAGGAAATAAAAATTTTGTTACAGAGTGTAATTGATTGAGTTGAATGACTGAAGTGAATGATTAAAAGAAGGTTAATATAGATTTTTGTTTTCAATTCTCCCCAGTATTACTTTTTTTAACTTATGACACTATCATCTTAAAAAATAAGTTGTTTCACACCTTTTTAATAGTACAGTTTCCACCACTGCCTCAAGACAGCTCTGCAGTCACGCGCATGTGTTTCTCACTGTGTCTATAGGAAGATCTTCGAAGGCCTCTTTGAGATCGGCCATCAGCACGGCCTTTGGCGTTTCAAGCAGAGCGGTTGGTGTATTTCTCAACCATATCAGCACATAGTAATCCATCGGATCACAATCGGGGGAGCTAGGATGCAAGAAATTCGGAATGGTGAATTCGTAGAAATTCTCTGACTCTTTCCGGAGATGTGGCAAAGAGCCAAATCCTCTTGCTACGCATATAACCTTCAAGCAGCAACCGTTTCCCGCTAGGGATTGACCACTGTCTCCAGCATTCTCACATAGCCGTCTGAATTGAGCATAAGACCCTGTTCAAAAATGGGTGGTTGCATGACGTCATCCTCATAGAAGACTTAATCAAATACCATCACAATTTGGAGCAATTTGCTTTTCCTGATACGTGGGACATCACATGAATTGTTGGCAAGCTATCTACTGTTGTTTGTGTTGTGTAACTGATCCTGAAGTTATTTTCATTTGAGAATAACCAGATAAGCCCCGGCTCAGCAGGATGCGTCAGTTTGTTTAGGAACTTCTTTGACTTCGTCATGCTGTTCTATTTGACCTTAGTTGTTACAATTTTTCCCTTGCGCATCTTGTACAAGTGGTAGCGATGCTCCTCATTCGGAGCCAGTTTCATGGTGGTGACTGAAACATCCATCTCTCTCGCCCAAGCATTCATTTATTTGCTCCGATTTTCTATCACGTGGTCCTGCAGTTGATGAATGAATCACGTGCGCGGGCGATGTCAGAACGCCTGATGTGTCCCTTCCCGCTGGCCACAGTGTCGTAGTCCCTATTGCAGTTGCTCATGTCTTACAGCCCTTACAATGTTCAGAGCATTGAGCAGTAGCCATAATACTAGCATTTTGATACCCGGCGCAAATAATCATCATACAGTCAACTCTTTACCAACATTCAGATGGATTCTAGCCCTCCATGCCAGCTAATATTAATTTTTTTGCTCTCCAAAGCTATTGGCTGTTCACCAATATATCAAGCTGTTTCTGAGAAAAGGTGACATAAAAACCATCCAATTTAGTCCAAACACGCTGTAAATGTTGCAGGTCAAAGTAAATGATACATGTCGATAACTTATTTCGGAAAATAAACAAAAATATAATCTGATATTATAAAGATAAGAAATTTATGAATAGAAATATATGTCGGCCTCAACACCAAAGAAAAATCAAAAGGTCACTCACACACACACACACACACACACACACACATCAGCTGAATAGGTTATTTGACTCAGTACTTTTCTTTTCACGTAAGCATAATACAATTAGTTAGATTGCGTAAGACTCCCAACTCACCAGGCAGAGAACGAAGCAATGATTTGTTGATTAATTAACGGATTGTCAACAAGTGAATTTTCTAATCAGAATACCAGCAGTTTAAGGCGAGTGTGGCTCCAAGCTATTAGTCAAAAGGATTAGATAGTGGAATATGGTCGTAAATATAAAGACAATTAGAGGCCTTAAGGATCTTTAAGAAGTGATTAAACTTAGCAACCTTGTCCACAAAAGCCAGTTGAGGCAGAATTTATCCAAATATAGCAGAAAGTAGGCGCCAAGGAAACATTTTACTCTTTCGAAACAAGCTGGAAGTCAATCACCGACAATATCGGATGAAAACCATTTATTGCCCTATATTATTTTAAAGTCGTCATTAGTTATTCATTCATGTAATTAATCATGATAGAAATGGAGAGAAGGAAAAAAAAAAGGATAGAGAGAAAATAAAAAGAAATTGAACAGAATAAGATAAAAGAAACAGAGACTTAAAATAGAGGGAATTAATCCACACAATGATCGCAAGACTGCTCGGAATAAAGAAACAACTATGCGATCTAAAATATTGAAAGATGTATATATATAATACACCGTGTTAATTTAAAGGTATAAATTTACGAATATATGTTTGTAGATTCACGAAATATGTAGGTATCAATTAATTATTTGCTGATAATCAATGGGTTGAAAGGTCAGATCTTAAGAAAGGAAAGAATTAATCATCAGATGAATAAGCAGAAACACGTTAACCTAAATTGCCGCAATATTATTTAGAATATAGTAATCAATTAAAAACATAGTGGTCCATCTAATGATTTAAAATTGTATTGAGATAAATAATGAAATGTTACAAAAAGTTTCTTAGAACTGTAAGAATTATGAAGAGCATGACACTAATCAGTGTTAAGAGTTTATAGGACTATAACGCATTATGATTTGCGAGTATGATGCAGTTATTATAAAGAGGTGCAAATGCCAGAAGTAAAATTAAAATGAAACAGGTTATACAGTCGTCAATATTGGTTGTTAGAACTAGGATATGCAAAGACAGTTCGAATATGTTCAGTTACAACGGTAATGATATTAAAGTACGCTATACTACATAAGAAATAATTCAAAAACCTCATTACTAGTAATTAATCTAATGTGTAATGTGTACTAGTGATTAATATCTATACTGTAGGTCAATAGGTACGTGTACAACTTTCAGGAAAGAACTATAGAAATTTTTTTAGTAAAGAATGCGGGCATTTGTTTCTTAATAAATCCGATCTACGAATAACCTAACATGATTTCTAACAATTCCATACAGCAGGGATTACAACCACATCTGTCATTGACAAATGGCTTAGCGCGTCTTACAATGCTCCACGTCAAATAGAATTCAACATTTTTGTCCTTTTACTCCCAAACTTTCGCAGGGAGTGCTGTTGTTTTGCTTTATCTTTCCTTATAAATGTGTGAAGATGATTATGTATTCTTAGTTTTAAAACAAAGTAGAACTCACGAAGGCAAATGTATGTAGGTTAGTTTTGACGTTGAGTTTGTACGCAATATTTTTGGTCAGATATCATATCTAGCGCGCATTGAGATTTATTCTGACAATTACCTATTTTAGATGACGCTGGGATAGTAGTATCATGAGGTATATGACTTTTACTCCAATGCTGTACATAACCATATTCAACATAATGTTTAGAGTATTAGCCATTCCATAGGCACTAGTTTTATCAAGATTCCTATAAGTTATTATAAGCATCATAAGTTTTACATGTGATCCCAAATAATTATACCCGTTATCATTATTATTACATTTACCACAGTTGTAGACTGTCGTTATTATTAGTGTTATTTATAGTCATTATCAATTATCATTAAATGGATTCGACGATGATAACTCATTTTATGTGAAAGAAAAGTCATCGCTATATAAATAAAGTAAAAAGAGTAAATGAACAGATAAAATAAAGCTTTGTGTTTCCAGAGTAATACACCTACTAATAGATAGTCCTCCCTAAACTCATTGGGGTAGCTAAGTGCACAGGGTAGTATCTATCCAACAATTCGATACTGCCGATTGTTACTCAGATTTAATTGAGTTTTACGCTACCAATTGATTTACTAGGAGGCTACTGGTAAGAATATTTACGATGAAGCCACACCAACTAAACACACACACACACACACACATATATGTATGTATGTATGTATGTATGTATGTATGTATGTATGTATAAATATAAATATATACATAAATATATATATACATTATTTTAGGCAAATGAAGTCAGTTATTTTTTGTTAAGATGTATTTTTAGAAGTAATAAACTAATTAAAATGATATAGAATAGGCAAGAAATAAGAAGCCAATTCTCACGCCTTGATATATAATAATAATAATAATAATAATAATAATAATAATAATAATAATAATAATAATAATAAT
>NC_068982.1:90623654-90624437 GCF_001194135.2 Octopus bimaculoides | reverse complement strand
ATAATAATAATAATTATTATTATTATTATTATTATTATTATTATTATTATTATTATTATTATTTTACTATAAAAATGAGAATAATCAAAGAACAGAAAACTACAGATCTCAGAATGGACCATAGATTATACCTCCCAAAAATCAAAATAGTCAATAAAACATCAATAATAGATAGTATAAACCTAGCCGTCACGGAACTAATAGCCACTGAAACAAATGGCAATATCATTGAGCTAAATGACATAATATATGCAGCAGCCACTGCAGCCACAAAAGAAGCAGGATACTCCCTCAAACTCATTCAAACAGTAATTCCACCACCCAAACAAACCTTGTGGATAAATAATATCCAAAACAAAATTTTAAAAAAGAGAAAAGATCTGTCGGTTCTTAACGAAATTAGTCGACACTACTAAGTAACAAGAAGAAAACAAAAGTACTGTACAAATACAACATTACAGAAAAAGATTTACCTGTGGTAAAAGAAAAACTAAAGCAAGATATCCTTGCCAAAGCAGAAAGGATCCGCCGGTATGAGAAACGCCAACGTTTCTTTGAACAAAACAAACAGTTCAAATCAAACCCTCAAAATTCTACCTAGAACTTGGCAAAAATAAAATAGACATTACTGCAGCACCAACAACAGAAGAAGTGGAAAAATTTTGGAAATAAATATGGTCGGTGAAGGAACAACCTCAGAGAAATACTACTAAAACAACGGACTTAGGACCTGAGCAACTCTGAACCCCTAAAACAACTCAAGAGGTCACCTTGCAACTGGAA
>NC_068982.1:90621017-90622957 GCF_001194135.2 Octopus bimaculoides | reverse complement strand
AGAATATATGGCAATAGACAAGAAACAATAAATCATATTATCTCTGACTGCCCAGTCCTGGCTAAGAAGGAATACATTCACAGACACGACAGAGCTGGGACCTACATACACTGGAAGCTATGCCAACACTATGGAATAACAACAGAAAAAGATGGTATAGGCACACACCAGAAAAGGTCACAGAAAATAAAAAAGCAACAATACTATAGGATATGCCAATACGCACAGATAGAGAAATTAAGGCCAATAGGCCAGATATAGTTGTCAGAGATGATGAAGAAACAAAAATGCTTTCTAATTGATGTATCAATACCAAAAATGACAACGTTTCTCTAAAAGAAGTGGAAAAGCTTTCAAAGTACAAAGACCAGGAAATAGCGGTAACTCAAATGTGGAGTCTAAAAACAGAAACAATTCCTATCATAGTGAGTGCATTAGGAATGATTATGATTAAAAAATACTCAGACAAATACATAACAAAAACACCAGGACTAACATGTATATATAACATACAGAAAATAGCACTACTAGGCACTGCACACACCCTATGTAAAACGCTTTCAATTCAGTAATCATAAGAGCATCACAGCAAATCACAGCACATACTCAAGGCACACAGAGCTACTCCCGATAGTGAAGTGAAAGCACGCTATAAAAATAAAATTACTGAATAATAATAATAACAACAACAACAACAACAATAATAATAATAATAATAATAATAATAATAATAATAATAATAATAATAATAATAATAATAATAATAATACGGAGAGACTTCCAAATACAAAGACTTGGAAATAGAGGTAACCCGAATGTGGAGTCTAAAAATAGAAACAATTCCTATCCTAGTAGGCGCATTAGATGTGAGAAAAGAAATATTCAGATAAATACATACATAACAAAAACCCCAGGACTAAGATGTATATATAACATACAAAAAACAGCACTAGTAGGCACCGCATAAATTCTACGTAAAACACTTTCAATATAGTAAAGATAAGAGCATCATAACAAACCACTTCCCCCTTACACACGGCACACAGTGCTGCGCTCGGTAGTGCAAATAAATCACGTGATAAAGATAAGACAACTGTATAATAATAATAATAATGATAACAACAACAACAACAACAACAATAATAATAATAATAATAATAATAATTATTATTATTATTATTATTATTATTGTTATTAAATATTAGTTATAACTTGTAATAAGTAAATTAAAGTTCTCAAATATTGATAAAATAATACATTATACATAAATATTCACACATATATACAATTCACTCATATACTCACATCCTTACATAAATTGCAAGGGAAAGACGCCCACACTTGTATATGGATTGGAGCACACATAACGATATTCACTTATACACACTACTATCCATATAAAGATATTTCTATAAGCACACAGACATAGGTACATACAGTTATACACACGAGTTAATATGAATCAAATATACTTGTACCAAAGCTACAATTTCATATCTTTTTCCAAAATACAATATCCATGCATGTATTATATTACTTTCCAAATCTTATTTTAAAATGCATTGAAATTTCCGAGATTAATATGAGATGTTATTACAACAATTAACTGTTCTCATGGCTATATCTCGAAGTAATTTCCGAATGTTTGATAATTAGTTTTCTCTTAGATAGCTATATACTTAGAGTGGGGTAAATGGTTACACTAGCGTGTATAAGATTAACAATATTAGTAACAATAACAATGATAGTAGTAACAAAGACCAATAATAATAACATCGATAATAATAACTATGGTAATAGTAATGGCAACAAAGGATAATTGTAAAACTAATAATACAAATGGTCGTTAAAATGAGTAGCGATAAGAATAACCAATTTTATAATAATAATGATGATAATAATAATAATAATAATAATAATAATAATAATAATAATAATGA
>NC_068982.1:90615157-90621007 GCF_001194135.2 Octopus bimaculoides | reverse complement strand
GAGGTCTCTGGGTGAGACTTGGATCCAACTTGTACAAATGCAAAACAAAAGTCAAACATAAAATAATAATAATAATATGGTTTAAAATCAGAAACAGAAATTACCAGGTCAACATGTTAAAGAACGGTAGCTTCCCAACATGCGTATGTCAACAGCAAAATGAAACCATTGAGCATGTTGTCTCCATGTGTAGTCTTCTTGCGCCTACAGAGTATCTCAACAGGCATGATAGAGCAGCACAATATATTCACTGGGTAATTTGCAAAAACCTGGACCTGCCCCAAGATAAAAACCTGCCCCAAGATTAGCACCTCTAGTACTTGAAAATGATCACATCTCGCTCCTCTGGAACTTTACCATTCAAACTGACAGACAGGTAGATGCAAATAGGCCAGACATTATATTGAAAGACTTCAGACAAAAATCATGCCTCCTCATTCATATGACTGTCCCAATCGACATAAACGTATCTGTCAAGACATCCCCAAAACTGAGCAAGTATAAAGATCTTGAAATAGAAATTAGCAAAATGTGGAACCTAAAGACTAAAGCAATACCTGTTGTCATAGGTGCACTAGGAATGATAGCAAAAGGGGCTGATTGCTACCTAGCTCAGATACCAGGAAACCCCAACATGGCAAAAATTCAAAAGATAGTACTTATGAGAACTGCCCATATCCTACGTAAAATACTGTCTATGCAATCTCAAATTTTAAAACAAACTCATAATTTTCTTAAGTTTTCTTAAACATTCTCTAGAACAATGCTGTGTACAAAACCAAATTTATGACACCGTAGGCATAACACCAACATGGACTTCCTAACTTGTTGTCTCTTGAGGTCTTTGAGTGAGACTTGGAGCCAACCTGTACATATACAAAGCAAAAGTGAAACATATAATGATAATAAAATGATTTTATAATGATAAGCAATTGAAAGGATAAAAGGAATGAATGACTATGAAAAATGACAGTACAGATGCATAGTCCAAGGAAAAAAATTACTTGTATAGGTGCTACACCAGATTATTTAAAGAATTAATGGCGTAATCCTGTTACGTGATTTAAAAGTAAAGTTAAAAGGTACAAGGCGTCCCTCGTCAACCTAATATGGAATCTAACAGTCGAAAAGATACAGTATTACATATGCTGGTCTGTCGTAAAAACAGCATATCCATATAATGTTGCTTGAAAGAGACGTGGAATATTGCTATCTAAGGAAGAACAAATTAACAAACATTCGAAAATTACTTTGAGGTGCAATCACAGATTTCGGAAAGCATTCAGAGAAACAGGGAAAAGTATTGGAGGAAGAACGGTTAATTGTTTTCATAACATCTTATATCAATCTAGGAAAACTTCAATGCATTTTAAAATAAGTATTTGGAAAGTATTATAAATACATAAATGGATGTTGAGTTTTAGAAAAAAGATATTTATGACATTCTAGGTTTGTTAATTCATATAAACATTTATGTACAATTTTATGTGTGTATTTTTGTGTGTGCATATATAAATATTTTCATATGGATAGAAGTGTGTATAAGTGAATAACGTTATGTGCGCAGAAATCCATATACAGGTATGCGTGTCTTTACTTTGGAACTTATGTAAGGATGTATGTAGGCGAAAGTATATATATATGTGTGTGTGTGTGTGTGTGTGTGTGTGTGTGTGTGTGTGTTTGTGTGATTGTCTACATATAAAGTATTATTTTATCAGTATTTGATAACTCTAGTTTAGTTACTACTACTACTACTACTACTACTACTACTACTACTACTACTACTACTACTACTACTACTACTACTACTACTACTACTACTAGCTATAGTAATGATAATAGTAATGATAATAGTAATGATAATAGTAATGATAATGATGATGATGATGATGATGATGATGATGATGATGATGATGACGATGATGGTGATAATGCAGTACCAGGCAGTGGCTGTCATGGCTTCTGATCTTAACTGACTTGAAGTGTTATCATATACATTTTGTCATGGTATAAAAAGATGGGCTACAGCAAATATTCTGATCAATACTACAGATTTACTTGTGAGTTTAACCATAACCAGTTTGACCATAAACAGTTGAGCATGTCCCTTAGTGGCTGACCATATGTGCACCTCTGATCACGAGCAGAAGTAGTGGGAGAGCATCATAGCCAGGTGTTGAGAGGAATTCTTTGGGGTTTGGATAATTCACCTCTGGAAATATCGGTGTTTCGTTCAACATCCTTAATCAAACCTTATTCAGGGACCTTTTGAGCGGGATGGGCTACTCGACCTGAAGAAAATTCTAACTTGGCTCCCTCTGTAAGGTTATGCGCAGTTTATCTTGATATGAGATCACCATGTCACGCACATATGATTGAGATGTATGTGCCTAGTGTACCCTTATCAGATGGGTAGTCATAATGTGTATGTTGGGCTTCATACATTTTATCCCAGTGTCACTTTTAATGACATGCACTGCTCTCTCACTCAGTGCAAGCCATTAAAGAATAATAATAATGATGATGATAAATAGATGGATCGATAGATAGATTAATTTTCCTGGAGAAATGTATATATCTGTACATTTGTGAGAGTTGGTAAACATCGTAAATATCGTTACTTGGAGCCAGCTAGTAAATCAATTGGTAGCATAAAACTCTTTGATAACTATTTCTGGGCGGTAGACAACAGTATCAAATTAAGAAATTGATACTAAGCTGTGTGCTCACCCTAACGACTTTATAGAACTTTCTATCTATAACTAGATCTATGATTCGGGAGGCGCAAAGATTTATTATTTTATGTATTTTATCTGTTCATTTACTTCTTTATTTGTCTATTTTTCCCATTTATTCTCTTGTTTGTTTTGATTCCTCCTATTTCTTGACCGGTTACTTTGATTTTTGTTTTGTGCATATGATTTTATTTTAACCATTGATATGATAATGATGTGATATGAATATTTTAAAGGAGGGGTATATATTTTCGTGAAATTGGGTATACTCGGCATTTCTGTTTATACATAGACCTGTAAAGTCACTTTTTCCGATTATGCTGGAATAATACTCATTCGATATCATATATAATAATATTCCAGCAATAATTTTTTTGTTAAAGCGTGAATGAAACAATTGTAGAATTATGAAGAGTGGAGTGAGTAACTAGTTTTAACTAGTTACTCACTCCACTCTCTTTGTTAATGTTTTTATAACTCTACGGATATTTGTCATTTTCATATATATCAACAGTGAAGCGGTCTATTTTCGTTGGAGGATAACATCTAATTATCAATAACAATAGACGGGCTTTAAAAAGCAAATTCAAGTTTATGACCAAAGAGTTTACATAATAAGAACAGAGAGGAATGTTGCCTGGTATTTGTACAGACGTTTCATTAGTCTTTAGTGTGACATAAGTCTTTAGTGTGACATTCAATTTGTATATGTTACAAACTCCCACCTCATCAGGCTACCAAATAAATTTGTGAGCACTCATTTGTTTATTAGTCAACAGATCATAAAGTGAAACTGTTAGTTAGAAATACGGAAATTTAAGAAACTTAAGCTCAGTGTGTCACCAACCTCTCATTCTAGAGCGGCATATAGTGGAATAAAGTTGTAAATACAAAGAGAGTAAAAAGCATTAATATTCTAAAGAAGTCATTAAATCTAGCGGATATTTGACCCCATCAAATGCAGCTGACGACGACGCTCAAAAAACATTTATTGTGCCTGTAACACTTTATAGTCAAGGTTAGTTATCCATTCATCTAATTATTCTAGATAAAAGATGTTCCAAAAGAATATTTATAGAACTAATAGAATATCAGCACAATTTATTGGATATCCAGTTAATTATGATACAGGAAGAATAATTTGGGTCAAAACCCAGATTTACTAATTCCTCTGCGAAATTCTGGAAGAGAGGGGGGTGAAATGAAGGATACGGAATAAAAGAAAAAGAAGTAGATAAGGGAATTTGGTATAATTAAGATTTGAGCCTAAACATCGTGATCCTGCTATTTTAATAAGGTAGACATACAAACAGTGCATCCTGAAGTGGCCCGCCAGGAATACATTATATAGCTTACTCGAAATATGGAAAGGAAAAACAAAATAATGTTGACGAAATAAGCTGTCTAAATAAGCGATAATTGCATTGGCTGCAAACATAGGATGTTCATACTTTTTGCTGAATTTTATTCTTGACATTTACCTCTTTTAAAGTATTATTTTAAATTAAATTGTTCGAAGTTACGTAAATGTTTTTTCTTGTTATTCACATGCTTTTAAAACATAAGTGCTGTTGACTCCTAAACATCGTTACATCTTAAATTAATGTTTTTGTGAAATTATTCGGAACATTTTTGTCACCTCGAATACATCTACTTTTAAAATGGAACGTATCTTTTCAACCTGCAAGTTAACAAGGGATCCTCTTCACAGTCATTCAACTAGCTGGTAATAGCAGTCCGATATCCCCTAAATTACATTCTACCTTAAAAGAATGTATGGACATATTACATAGTGCTGCGCTAGGCATTCTAAAAAAAATTGACGTCACGCCTGAAATTTATTTAAATATAATTATTTCCATTCAGAGTACATCCGGTAGTAAACAACAACAAAATGGTGTCAACTAATGCCACAATACGAACTAGTAGACTTCCAACTACTATCTGTCATACCAGCTACTCACTTATTTGTGCTTTGATAGAAGGAAAATAATCACTAGCTAATATGATGAGTAACAATTTCTGTTTTGTTCATTCTTCTTAAAATATAGATCAGTAGCACACTTTCACATGAACATAGAATTTAAATTCATCGACATAGAATTTAGCCTAATTTGTAATTATTCATTTTCAACATGGAAAATATCTGACAGAAGGGCTATGGTCGACATCAGTGCTTGACTGGTAATTATCGACTAAGAGTAAGGAAAGAGAGAAGTTGACACCAGCTAGTGATTGAAGAAATGGTACTAACTATCGTGAGATATTTTGGCTGGTAATAAATCCATAATGAGAATTAGAAGCTCCTGTGGGATTTCTCTAAAAAGCTCGAGCGTACTATTGAAACAAGAAGACCAGATATGATTACAGAAGACAAAATAAACGAAGTGTAAGATCATAAATTTTGCAATTCACTATGTTAGCTGAGTTGATAAAGAAATAGCAAAAATTGTGAAATATTAGTATCTAGCCATGAAACTGAGGAAACTGTGAAAGAACAAGACCACAGTTATTCCTGTAGCAATTGATGCAAATGGCACAGCACCCAAATTACTACCTAAAAGACTGAATGAAACTGGAATTGAAACTCGCTTTGTCGACCTGCTGAAATGTACAATGCTATTTTCTGCAACAATCTTAAGAAAGATTCTTGGATTCTTCAGATTTGAGGTGACATATTACCAAACATCAAGATAAAATATCCCCGAAATAAATTAGCATGCACTAGCATAACAACAACAAAAACAACACTAACAATAATAATAATGGTTTGAAATTTTGCCACGAGGGCAGCAATTTTTTTTTTGGGGGGGGAGGGATGAGTCTATTACATCGACCCCAGTGTTCAACTGGTACTTACTTTATGGATCCCTAAAGGATGAGAGGCAAAGCCGACCTCGGCAAAATTTGAACTCGGAACGTGAAGATGGTCGAAATGCCGCTCAGCATTCTCCCCGGCATGCTAACGATTCTGCCAGCTCGTCGCCGAGCCTTAGGTATAAAAAAAAATATTCAGACCAATACATAGCAAAAACACCAGGACTTACAAATATATATAACATACAAAAAATTGCACTACTGGGCACTGCACGCATCCTACGCAAAACATTTT
>NC_068982.1:90611463-90613697 GCF_001194135.2 Octopus bimaculoides | reverse complement strand
AAAAAAAAAAAAAAAAATAATAATAATAATAATAATAATAATAATAATAATAATAATAATAATAATAATAATATCTACGAAAATATAGCCAGTCTTGTCCATTGGACACTCTGCAACAAGTATGGACTTGACAGAACCAAAAATTGGTACGACCACAAACTTGAAGGCATCGTCGAAAATAGAAATGCTGAGATCCTATGGGAATTTATGATTCAGTGCGACCATGAGATAGAGAATAGGAAACTGGAGATAGTCTTAATTGAGAAAGAAAACAAACTATGCTGGATCATAGATATAGCATGCCCAGCTGACAACAAGGTATGCGATAAGGAAGAAAGAAAATTGAGAGATATGAAAGGTTAACTTGAGAAGCTAAGCAGTTGTGGTCAATGTAAAAGGTAGTAGTAATACCAATAAGTGTCGAAGCCTTGGGAACAGTGAGCAAAAATCTCGAGAAGTACGTGGAACAAATAGGGACTGCATTAAGGGTGGAGCACTGGCAGAAAAAAAACCACTGCTTAGAACTGCTCGAATACTCCGGATGGTGCTCGAAAAATAAGAGGTGTTACCTTAGTTCACTGGTAGTGAACAGCTGACACTGTAGTACATCTCCAACGTTAGAAGCTGTGCAAAGGCAATAATAATAATAACAATAATAATAATAATAATAATAATAATAATAATAATAATAATAATAATAATGATGATGATGATGATGATGATGATAATAATAATAATAATAATGATGATGATGATGATGATGATGATGATGATAATAATAATAATAATAATGATAATAATAATAATAATAATAATAATAATAATAATAATAATAATAATAATAACAATAATAATAATAATAATAATAATAATAATAATAATAATAATAATAATGATGATGATGATGATGATGATGATAATAATAATAATAATAATGATGATGATGATGATGATGATGATGATGATAATAATAATAATAATAATGATAATAATAATAATAATAATAATAATAATAATAATAATAATAATAATAATAATAATAATAATAATAAAAATACTAATAACAGAAATAATAATGATGATAATAATAATGTGTCGGATTTCCCAATCCAAATATTCCAGTTGATGATGAGGATAATAGTTTTATATACCAATTCTACTAATACGTTTACATGTTTTTGAAGATATTGTTCTGTAAGGCTAGCGTGTTGGATGTGCGAAATTGACATTTGTGTGAAGAGAGTTAAAGAGAAGTGAACAGTGCCTTCGTAATGCATAGGAGTATGTGTTTTGAGAAATAAAAGTGTACGAGATAAATGTATAAAAGAAATCGTATGCTGCAATTGAGCTATCTTTCAGAGAGTCTTCGTTTGAAATGCCTGAGAGGCAGATAAACTTTATGAACGATCAATATAGGTTAAAGGAACTCATATCTTATGTAATAAAATTGTTTTAGCGTAAGTTCTTAAGTGTAATATTACACCTGATTACTTAGTAAAGCATATTTACGGTGAGTCCACTGAAACTTACTGATCACCTCTGAGGAAGGAGAAAGATTTAAACCAATAAAGGAAATAATTGCTTACATGTTGTTTCCACTACACTGGTGACGACAGAACTGAGGGTGATAAGAAGATAAGTGGTAGTGTAAAAACTCCTTGGAGGAGGAGACTTCGTTGATTTACACTCTCCAATTGAAGAGTGATCTGTTATATTCACAGTAGTGCTTAATTCATTAGATCATGCATAAAGAATAGTAATAGTAAAAATTGTAGCGAGCTCTGGACTTTATAGCGCAAAGAAAATGGAAGATATATTCCTTAGGTCAGTCATATTTTCTAATTTCAGCAATGGTCAAATCTTTCGTATTTGGTAGCCAGGTGGTGATGAGACAATTGGGCTATTTTGAGAGGAGTTAGATACAGTATGTGGCAGAGTATAGAATTGAAAGGAAAAAGTGTTACAAGTATTTTGATGAGACATTTTATCTTTTATCTTTTACTTGTTTCACTCATATGGCTGCGGCTAGGTGACGCACTGCCTTGAAGATTTTATTTGAACAAATGGAACGTCGCACTTAATTCTTTTAAACCTAATATTTATTCTATCTATCTCTTTTGCGGAACCGTTAAGTTACGGGGATATAAATACATCAACACCGATTGTCGAGTGGTGGTGGGTGGAAAAGCACAGACAGCACACACACACACACACACACACACACACACACACAC
>NC_068982.1:90602248-90611102 GCF_001194135.2 Octopus bimaculoides | reverse complement strand
CTAATCGTCCAGCAAGCTTTGTGATTGAAACTATAAACAACATTGTTAACCCTGGATCCGATCTTATCTTGCAAATCTATTATAAAAGATGTTCTATCCATGGCCATGCCGCTTTAATCTCAGCCATATTGAACCTGAGATAACGTTTCTGTTTTAAATACACTCAGGAATAGTCTGAAGGAAATATGACTGTTATAGCTGGCAAGTACAGTAACCAACTGGAGGAGGAGGAGACTTCGTTGATTTACACTCTCCAATTGAAGAGTGATCTGTTATATTTAAAATAGACAACAATGAAACTATGTTAGATTTTAAAGCGTTGTTTGTAAAATATGAAATATGTCCAGTTTTATCATTCTACAGCTAAGATCAGACTCACTTCTTTCTGCATTGCCTACAATCTATTTTAATTAACTTTTAGCCAATTAAAATTTTGTGATTATTTCTTTTGCTTTTCTTGGTGAAAATTGGCCATAAATCTAATGAATCTTTTTAAAACAATTGTGTAATTTCGATTAATTAGAATTTCTTGGTTCACTGCATTACGTTAGTAGTGACCTTATTATTTTATTAATTAACGTAACAATGATATTTGACTTTTTATCTTATTCACCAAAGACTACAATTTAGGAAATTATCGCAGATTTCATTAAAAAAAACAGCATTAATACCTATGCGCTGAGATATTAATGCCCTGCAGCAGTAGCATGGTGCAACTAGATCTACGGAAGAAACGATATGCAATTGGCTGCATTAAATGGCTCCTTAATACTACACAGATAACGTAACATTTCTTCAATTGTATTAATGAATATCAGCTTTAAGACTGAATATTACATTATCCTGGTAAATCAGCAGAGATATTATTTGTTCATGTGTAACAAATTCGAAGGCAAACGTAATCTTTTAGCTACTTATTAATATCCGGGATGAAATATCTATAGGGCTATTCTATGTTAGCGAAGCATACAATCACATTTTACATATAATATAATTTCAGTGGCATGCGTTCAAGTATATTTACAAATTCATTATAATTTCTGTATAGAACTGCAAGCAAAATCTCCGTAGCCACAAGTATTACTTTACAAACTCATCATTTTTCAATCAGATAGTAATACATAACACTTGATTACTCTCTGTATTTGATTTCCTTTCCACCAGAAAGAAAATATGGTATATAAAAATATGCATTTGTCTTTCATTACAATAGATTTATCCAAATATTCGAATGGAGAATGGTACCTATAATAAGGCTTAAATTGAAACAAAAATACGAAATATATTTATCTTTACATTCACTGATATTGCATTTGATTATTATTTTGTAAATAATACATTTTATCTTAAACATGAACGCTTAGCTCTTTAATATTTTAATGTTTCTTTCACGAAATCTTTTATTAAGAAAAATTAAATTTAACGCACGCATTCCTTGAAAATATGTAGGACACACACTTTAACAATAGTACATTAAACATATTTTCTGTCGTATGTTCCAAATCGATATTAGAAAAGCACGGTTACAATTTCTGTTGTGTGTTCCAAATTGATAGTAGAAAATCATGGTTATAATTTGCACTTACAAAATGGGATTATAATGATTTCTCTTAGATTTTACCGTTTAATAGATTTCATCATATTTGAGAAACTAGAAAAAGTTCTTACATGAATTGACAAAGAGTTATTGATTTTCTACAGTTACTATCTACAGAACAAAAAATGTGATTGAAGAAGCAGTAACATTTTTTAATTAATGGGGGGAAAAAACCGCCAAAGTTTATGGAGGATAATGAGATTCGTATTGAAAGAATTCGTTGAAAACTAAGAGAGGAAAAAAAAAATTAAAACGAAAAGGTAACATTTAAAATATACAATTTCTCAAAGATTTTGAATGAACGTTTCTTTCGTTGTTAAGAAATATTTTCAAGTATTTATCTTGTTTATAAAAAGATTCAAGCAACTACGTTTCTTAAGCGATAAATTCTACGCATTAGAATTGAATTATATAAAGGTAGGATACTGGAAATTATTCACAAATACAGACAAAAATAGTTGTCAACTAAATACAAAAGCATTGATGAATTTTCAAAGTTATAGCCGGCAAGTAGACTCAATTTGGAGTCATAATTCATCAACTCAGGTTTAATATCTTACACACTCTATATTTTCATAGTTTGGCATTTTAACCTAGTTTTTTAGACTCCTAAATTATCTAGCCTTTTCATTTATTTTAATTGAATCGTCTGCTTTAATTCTCGATTAATGAACATGGAAAGGATACACCACTGAAACAACTTTGTTTAAAGCAAAACAACCACCTATTCTAGACTGGAAAATACATTTGTGAAAACACAATATTTTATTAAAAAAAAAAAAAATACTTGTTTGTATCAGCATTTATTACAAATTGTAATTATTTCATTATATTTCCCATCTGAGAAAGAAAACAAAATATTTAGATTTTTTTTTCTTGCGGTGAAGTGACTTTGGACATCTGTCGAATGTTATGACTTGCCTGAAACAACTTTAATGAGTTATGCCAAGAGAAGTCCAACAACTGCGAATCTATTTATTAAAGAAGCACCATCTGTTGGTCCATGAGAACATTTGATAATTTCTTTATAGAATTCATTATAATCCACATATTTTCCACAGGAGTTCTTTCAAACTAATATGTTATTACCATGTGATTATTAATGTTTTATGTTTTGGGGATTATCTTTTATTTTGATTTGTAGCACAATTACACCAGCTAATTTTTGACATCTTTTGTGGTCCATGAAAATTATTTAACCCTTCACAGAGCGTATAATTTTAAGGCTCCCAGGAAGCAGTAAAGTGTCGATCTATACAGAGTCGAAATAGTAGCATGTATAATTAACCATCTGAAAATTCAGAAACTGAAAGTCGCATAGAAAGGGATCTATTCATAAAATGATGATGATGATGATGATGATGATGATGATGAGGATGACAATAAGAAGAAGAATAGAAGAGCGCGATGCGATTGAAATAGATATTTTATTGGTTGAAATATATTTTGACAGCAAGCCTGTCTTTATCAAGTTCAAAATAACAAGTGATAATAATTCAAAATCATAGAAATTCAAGTCTAAAGTATGAACGATGGAATTCATTTGACTCATGTTGTTGCACAATGAACAGGGCTGTTTTTCAAGGTACAGCGTGCAGTTACTCCAATGTTAGTTTTCTTGGAGTTAGAAACAGAGTTTCTTATATTCTTATTCCGTCTAAAGGCTACAACATGCAGCTAAAGAAATATCTGTTTCAAACGAGGATATTTTTCCGCAAAATGCTGGTAATTTTCATGTAACTCTTTTGAAATACCAGTGAAATTTCGGTGACAGTTAATCACTAATGGAATTCTGTCACATATTGCATTGTGTTTGTTAAACTTATGCGTGAAGGTTTGACTATCTTTGCTAATCTTAGCTATTTCATTTGCTATTTCCAATAATCCCCTATGTCAGTACAAATCCGTTTTATCCGCAAGAGAAGTAAGCCCTGATCTTTGTGCAACAACATGAGTCAAATGAATTCCATCAGGAATCAACAGAAATGTTATGATTTATAAAGAAGGTGGGACATGTAGAGATCTCCATTTGATGTATGCGGCAGAGTGCACGAAACACAACTTGGTTTATGTTAGTTGTACAATAGAGCAATTAAACAAACGTTTTAATGGGCACAAATATGACGTCGGGCACAATAACAGTAGTTTGACAGAACTTACTGAACATTCTGGTTCGAATGGCTGCAATTTTGAAAAAGATTTGAAAGTGAATATTCTCAGAAAATATTCTGAATCTGCTTCACTTTCACTTTTCTAAATGCATGAGGAGAAATATGTTAACGGGTTATTAACATCACGCCCTGGAGGAATGAATAAAATGACAGGAGAATATCATCAAATTTACGCAAAACTGTTTGATTAAATAGTCTTCTTTTTCCTTTTCTTTTTTCTTTCTTTCTTTTTTTTCTGTCTTGTTATAAAATTGTAACTTAAAAACTGATGATGTCATTCCATCAACGCATGGGCGCTGGTTGCGCTCAGTCATACTTTTGATTTGAATTTCTATTCTTTTGAATTTTTATTAGTTTTATTTTGAACTCGACAAAGACAGGCTTGCTCTCGAAATATCGTCCAACCAATAAAATATCTATTGCAATCGCATCGCGCTTTTCGTCTTACATGTTTACCTTTGTGAGAAGTTACGTCAATCCTTTTAAAATATAATAATAATGATGATAACAATAATGACAATAATAACAATAATAATGATGATGATGATGGTTACCATTAGTGTGGAAACTGTCAACAGGAATACTTTCCGAAAGCAATTACAGGCAACTTGGCAGCCATAATTTACTGCCAGAGGAACAGAAAGGTTGCAGGAAGAAGTTGAGGGGAACGCATGATCTATTATACAGAGACAAAGCAGTTCTAAATGAAGTAACAGCTAGAAAGAAAAATAAAACAGTAGGATGGATAGATTATAGGAAAGGCTATGACATGACCCCATACTCATGGATAAGTGAATGTTTGAGTATATTCAGTATAGCAGACAACATAAGACAATTGGTCAGCTTTAACATGAAGAAATGGAAAGTAGATCTCTATTCAGGTGACACAGTCTTAGGGAATGTTAATATTAAAAGGAATTTTTCAGGGTGTCTCGTTGTCCCCTTTGATATTTGTCTTATGCTTGATCTCCTTAAGTTTAGTATTAGGGAAGGCAAAGGCAGGGTATCATTTCAGAAACAGTAAAGGAAAAACTAACCATTTGCTCTACATGGATGATCTGAAGCTTTTAGTTAAGAATGAAAAAAAGATAGATTCCTCAATACAGACTGTAAGACTCTTCAGCAAAGACATAGACATGGAATTTGACATAGATAAGTGTGCAATATTTGTCATGAGAAGGGGACAGGTATTTAACAGCGAAGGCATCCAGTTACCAAATGGCTACACATCAAAATCATTTGTAGATTGGACAAAAACTCAACTAGCAAAGCTGGACAGAAGAACTAGCAAGGAATTCAATATGAATGGAGGATTCCACTCAAGGGCAGGAGTAGTAAGATTATACTTACCTAGAAAGGAAGATAGAAGTGGGTTAATATCAGTAGAAGACTGCGTGGTGTTACCTTGAGTAGATATATAAACTCCTACGTAAGTATTAGTGAAGAAAGTTTATCAAGTGCTGCTAGAATCACAGCAAGACATAATGAAATCAAAAACCCAGACGAAGTTAAAAACCAGAAAAATGAACAGAGATTATCTGACTGGAGTGAGAAGGCGTTGCATGGTAGATTCCCAAAGATAGTTGCAGCAAATAGTAGTAGTGAGACATGGTTAGAGTTGCTGAAAGTAAATCTGAAAAGGGAGACAGAGTTTGTTAGTAGCAGCAGAAGCTCAAGCATTAAGGAAAAATTGGATAAAAGCCAAGATAGACAAATACCAAGTAGATTCCAATAAAGGTTATGCAAATCAAAAGAGGAAAGCGTTACTCATATAGTAAGTGAATGTAGCATGCTGGCACAGAAAGAATACAAGAAAATGCATGACAATCCCGTGAGAATAATCCACTGGGAGCTATACAGAAAACTAGGATTTGAACATACTGATAAATGATATGAACATGAATCTAGTAAAGTATTAGAAAGTAAGAAATACAAGACGTTGTGGGACTTTAACATTCATACTGACTAGAAGGCCTAGTCTAGAAACTAGAAGGCCTAATTTAGAAGTATTATTATTATTATTATTATTAATATTATTATTATTATTATTATTATTATTATTATTATTATTATTATTATTATTATTATTATCATTAGTAGTAGTAGTAGTAGTAGTAGTAGTAGTAGTAGTAGTAGTAGTAGATAAAGAGAATAGAAAATGCCAGATAATTGACTTTACAGTCCCAAATGATGGAAAATAATCCATATGAGAGGTATAGAAAAAATGATAAAGTACCAGGACCTAGCAACTGAATTACAGAGACTAGGGAAAGATCGGGAAAGATGTATCCCAGTAGTTATAGGTGCATTGGCAACTATACCTATAGATTTGAACAGATGGATAAAAGAAATAGGCATAAAACCCAGTTTGGTACAGCTCCAGGAAACAGTGTCATTAGGGACCGCTAGAATACTTAGGAGGTTACTTTTAGCCCGATGTTAGGATTTTTTCTTTTCCAAGAGTTTAATCTGTTGTGTGTATATGAAAATGACAATAATGAGAAGAAGAAGAAGAAGAAGAAGAAGAAGAAGAAGAAGAAGAAGAAGAAGAAGCAGAAGAAGAAGAAGAAGAAGAAGAAGAAGTATAATAATAATAATAATAATAATAATAAGAAGAAGAAGAAGAAGAAGAAGAAGACGAAGACAAAGAAGAAGAAGAAGAAGAAGGATTAAGCATACTAAGTCATAATTTTGATAATGATATTTAACGGGGAACCATACCACAAGATTTTGCATAGATGGGAAATAGTGGGTTGTAACCTATTTAATCAGTCCCGACAATTTACTCGTAATAAATTTATCGAGACAAAATCGAAAATAGGGTTTGATCTTAGAAGTAAAGGGACATATACTGCAATGAGTTTTGTGCGAATACATCATAACAATAGTTTCTGATTTAGGAACAAGATCAGCAGTTTTGAAGTGAAAAAGTAGTTGATGCCATCGATCCCAGTACTTCACTAGTACGTTATTTACGAAATCGGAGGGATGTACCGCAAAGTTGATAACGGCGGAATTTAACTCAAAACGTAAGAAACCGAAACGAATGCAGCAAAAATTCATTTTTCTTCTCGCTAACATCTCTGCTGGCTGGTAGCCTCGAAAATACATCATGATAATGGTAATGCAAATTATTAGCAATTTTAGCGGAAGGAATACAGGAAGTGATGCTAGCTCAGTACTTGACTGTTGGTTTCATTTACTGAGCGTTAAGAAGGACGAATTGCAAAGATGAGTTCAGTGAGATTGGGGTTCATATGTAGCGCATTTTGTTCGACGTTACTATGATGATGATAATTAGCACTGATTTAAAAAAAACATCCAACAAGGAAGAGGTTATTCATGTTTCATGCAATGATTGCAAGCTCGTCCGCTCAAGGCATATTATGATTTATATTCTGAGAATTAAATGTTTTTCCGCTTCGTGGTTTTTAAATATTGGTTACCTACACTACAGATACAAGGTCTCAGATATCGATAAGAGATGTAGTTAATTATTGGTACTTCATTATTTGATTAGTATTTTTTATTCCACCAAGATAAATGCAAATTCTACTATCTTTTTATAGCTCTACTTCTTTTATACGTTTCTATGTATCTATGCATCTACCGTTGAAGCACTTGAACACAGAATTTTCTTTTTAAATCAAGTCCATGTCGATTTGCCTTACGGAGTCAATAGAATACGTATCATAAATAGTGAGTTGATATTATGTGAAGTACGTATTTTCTAGAACATACTCTAATATAAATGATATGCATTCGACTAAATTGCGATTTCAGTTTGCGTGGAACTTAACTTTTGGTCTACTGGTGCTTGAAAAGGTTAACATTAAATCTTAATCGTTTATTAAACGTTGGTTTTTAAAGAATAACAAATAGGGAAGAAAATAACAGAATCAGCATGCAAAACACCTGTTTAAAAATTTTTCTTCCATTTTTTCTATCTTTAATTATCTTTATTTGCTTCTTGATATGCTTTATTGATTTTTATTCCAGGCATACAGCAATATTAGAATACGAAACAAGCTTGCATTTCTAGAGATTTGTCAATATTTGTATAGCTTCTTTGATATTTTCTTGATTGTCAAATGATGAGAGAAAGAAAAACTAGAATATCTATGCATTCTTTCTGTCTTTCCTTTCATTCTTCCTCTAATTTCATCTATTTTCGCGCTCTCGGCTATGTATAGTCCCTATCATTCTGTTTCTGTTTCCTATCTATCTATCTATCTATCTATCTATCTATCTATCTATCTATCTATCTATCTATCTATCTTTTCCTGTTGTTTTGTATTGCTCTGTATCTAACTGTAGAAGTATTTTGGATTTCATACACAATTATTTTATCTTATTTGTAGTGTTTGCTTTCTTCTCTTTCTCCCTCTCTCTCCTCTTCTCTCTCATTTTATTATCCTCCCTCTGTTAAATTAATCTATCCTTCCCTTGCATCTTGTGTATATATCTATTTTTCTCCCCGTTTCTTCTTAGCGCCCACCATTCTCTGACATTTATTTTATATAAACTCAATCTAAATAACTCAGCTAATTTCTGGAATAAATGGTCCATACTATAATTGTAACTAGTTGGCCGCAATGTTGCTGTTGCATACGCATAAAAAAGTTACTCATTACGTCATTACCCCTCTTTGGTCATTAAAATGTTGTACAATTCACTTCTACATACTCGAGCTGACATGCTTTTCGGGAGTATGTCTGTATGTGTTATGTTTATCTTTCAGCGGATCGGATTTATTTTAAAACGGGGGCCACATTTTTCATTAATGCTTTACGTAGTGTTTTTGGTACGGAAAGACTTTCAAACTTCGTATACTTATCTATTTTGTGTTATAGAACAGAAAAATATTTTTGTATTCGAATTTATTTCATGTAAAAAATTGTCTTATTTCGATAATTTCAACCAATCACTGACAAGTATTCAGTTGTTTACATTTACTCCTTTGGCTGATTAAGCGGTGTAAAGCGTATTTAATCTCCATACCTTCGTTTTATTTGCTTTTTTCATTTTAAATTTGCTTTAACCCTAACCCTAACCCTAACCCTATCCCTAACCCTAACCCTAGCGC
>NC_068982.1:90597435-90602091 GCF_001194135.2 Octopus bimaculoides | reverse complement strand
AAGATGTATTATATGACACATTCTACCAGTGTTCCAAGTTTCAAAGTGTTTCGTTAATGAAAAATGTGGCCCCCGTTTTAAAAAAGATCCGCGATATCGATTAAACACGGAAACATTGCAAAGAGACGAATAAACCAGTGTTTTCGGACAAAAGTGCCTTTCTGGCATTTATTCCGCTTGATTTGCACAAGTATACTCTTCTCATTGTTGCTAATGTAACTGCAGGTTGGCTGTTGGAAACCTGTAACCAACTGCATAATTTTTCACAAAACGAAGGACAAAGTAAATACATAAGCTGCTTCCGAATCAATCCATTATAAATATAGTAAATACGACATGGCACCTAGTCAAATGGTCGCCCTTTCAACTGTTATATTATCACTTATTTTGTAAAAAATCTTTTTTTATTTTTCCTTTCGAAAATCCTATCAGCTATTAATTCAAAAATTATCAACAATATTTTTTCGCGTCACATACTTTTTTTAGTTTTAGATTGTGCATATTGTATTTGAAAATTCCAGTTGTGAGGAAGTCTTGCCATGGCAGCAAGGCTGTTAATTAAAAATTGGAAGTTTGCATACTGTTACTAAATAATTTACGATAGATTTACAAAAGCGAATGTTATCCATACAGAATCTTACTTTAGAAACAGGTAACTTTAATATTGAGTTGTTTTTTTTTTATTTTGATAAAGAAATTTCCTTAAAAGAAGTTGAATCCTTTTGTTGCCACCAAATTTGCTTCAATGCAGGATGGGGCTCGCCTGTGTCGAATACAACCTTTGATTTGTGATTTAAGTAATATAATGCTCTTAAATGCGTGTGGTCTACAATATCATTAGGTAGGTCATGCATTTCATTTCAATAAGTTATTTAGAGGATGAGAAGCAACAACTATGATCTTTGCAAACCTTTCAAGTTTGGAGTGATCGATGCATCGATAGATACTCAGCTTAAATATCTGTATCTCACTGAATGTAACGATTTGGTATAGCTAGCTGGAAATAAACCCAGTTTTGGCGATAGTGCTTTTTGGTGCACAGAAATATTCACATATAGATAATGACATACATTACAATTTATTAATAGAACATGATGGACGTGAACTTTCTCTCCTTTCATACACATGGATAAATATACTCACACACATAAACAAAGAGAGGGAAACATCAAGAAAAACATTATAAAGTCTGATGTCAACTAAGTCAGCATCGAATCAGCGACGCCCAGTAAGTGATGCCAAATCAGGTTTGCTAAAGCATCTCATATCCTGTATCCGAGTGTTGGAAAGTAAACGTGTTTGGAGGGAATTCTTTTGGATTATAGTTTTGTTGAGTTGGTTAAATATCTCCTTGAATGTTTAGAAGTGAAGATATTCTGCGAGTGACGGGGTGGGTGGGGGCGAAGACGATCGAGTGGGCCTGAACTGAGATAATAGACAAATAGCTAGTTCAGAAGAACAGTTACCAAGGACGTAGGCAAGTAAATGAATATGGAGATGATAGTGTTTGAGAGCGAAAAATAGTACCGTGTTCGGTAAGTGATTTACGGCCAATAATCATATTGTCCCACCCTTTTTTATACACCCTTTTTTATACACTACCAACATTGTTTTAGATATAATAGTATTAGGTAGAATTAAGATAGTGTGATAGTATTAAGTCCTTAATGGTATAAGCTGTATTTGTACTTGCACTAAGATAAAAGACGGATGACCATGGCTTTCAGCACAGGTCCTTTGATCTTAGGTATATTCAGCTAGTGCTGGCTAAGAGCTAAACAACAATAGCAAACTAGCCCATTTATTGAAGCTAGATACTCCTAAGTAAATTTGAAGACAAGAATGAGCTTTATTTGTGGTTATTCAGTCGATATTATACGGCATTTCCTCCATCTTTACTTGGTATTTCGTCCATCTTTATGTTCTTAGTTCAAATTCCGCCGAGGTCGACTTTGCCTTTCATCTTTTCGGAGTGGATAGAATGAGTACCAGTTGAGCACAGGCGTCAGTGTAATCGACTTAACCCCTCCCCGGAAATTGCTGGCCTTGTGCTAAAATTTAAAATCGATATCATATGTCTAAACGGAGTTTCCTTGTGTGAGCTATTCGCGTTATATGTTCTTTAAATCGTGAAAGGTGAATTTCTGAATACAGTCGAAGTGATTACAATAACAAACGTTGGTCTATATTGACCAGGAGAAAGGCGAGCGCGTGTATGTATATAGATATATACGTGAGTAATATCTATTTTCTAAAGTGTGAAACAAAATCTTGTTAATATTCAGTCAGAGTAAGCGGGGTGACTTTATGACTCGTCTTTAATAAATACATTTATGGACTTGATATTAATTTTACGAAGAAGAGTGTTATGAGGATATCTTCAGTTAAAAGTGTCAATGAATGTGGCTATTCAGTTTTATGAATGAAAATTTATGTCAAATGGAAGTGTAGTGCATTATTTAAAACGAATGAATTCACAAAAGAAAAGCAACATCAACCTGTAAATCTATTTTAAAATTTCACTCCTGCAACTCCGAAATACGTTTTATTGAAAGAATATTAGAACATTTAATGACAAAATCTATTCATAACATGGCTGTTGAATTAACTGTGAATTGGTCAGCTGGTAGGATCGTCAGCACGTCGGACAAAATGCTTAGCGGCATTATTTTCTCGCTTTGTATATTATAAGTTCAATCTCGCCGTTCATTCTTTTTGGTTCGATGCATTTTGTTGATCATCCTTCCGAGGTTCATGAGATAAAGTACCAGTCAAGCACTTGGGTAATAATTGACAAATCCCTTCCCATGAAAACCGCTGGTCTTGAGTTGCAATTCGAAACAAATATTTAACACATATTTATTAATATACATTTTATTTTGACACGCATATATTTAGTAGAAGGAAAAGTAAAGTTGTACTGTCCATAACTTTTCGAAGGTTATTGACGTTGTAAATGATATCATGTGGCTTAGAATCAGGCAATGAAACGGCGCTGTTTTCCAAGAACTGATATCTTATAGGAAATATTCTACTCAAATATTCTTAAACAATGTGTTGAGACGTTGCAAAACGACTTCCTGTAATCAACCACTTCACCAATGATAGCATCATTATTTAGCATCATGATTTCTTCTAAACGAACGACTTCTTCAAAGAGGGGATATATACAGCATAATATCGTTAATTATGGTGTCTTACTGCTTCTTTTCATAGTGATTATTATATGTAAGACTATCTAATATAATTATGTGCAGCTTATAAATAATCAGTCCAATCTTTGCTTTAATTAGATTCTCATTTCATAAAACTTCCTTCTTATACTCAACTATATCAATGGAAATGACTATTTTTCTTTTGTTGTTTTACCCCCTAAATGAGTATGGAATCTAATGCTGCATAATGCTGGGAGACAATTATTTTTATTCTTACCTTGGAATATTTTTCTATGTTGTCATTTGTGCTTCCTTCGTATTTTTCTTTGAGGATTTTTCCTTTCCAGGATTTTTTTCCCTAATGACTTCCTTTCAAAGTGAGATATGGAAACTAGCTATTGAAATATAATATTCAACCTCCACCACGCTTTTATTAATTTTCTCTCAATTAGTGATCATCGTGTCAATACTTTCTTCAATCTTTTAAGTTTTACTTGTTTTAGTCGTTGGACTGTGGTCATGTTGGGACAACACGTTCAAGGGCTTAATAGAACAAATCGACTCCAGAGCCTATTTTTGAGTCTGCTATATGTATTATCTCGAGTTCTTTTAAAGAAACGCCAGGTTACTAGGACGTAAATAATCCAACACCTGTTGTCAAACGTTTTTCAGGACATGCACACACACACACACACATGACAGGCTTCCACTCAGTTTACGTGTAACAAATTCTCTCGTAGGGCATTGGTCGATCCAGAGCTACAATAGAAGATTGTTGCCCCAGGTACCGCACAGTGTGACCGAACCCGAAACTACATGGTTGCAAAGTGAGTTGTTTAACCCTACAAGTGCTTCCATCTTTCTTTTGCATTATATTGTATAAATCTTACAAACACTCCAAATATCATCATTTGAATAGAGCAGTAAATTCTTAAAGGATATCATACATAATATTTTGAAAACATATATAGATCAACTATATAGTTTGTTGTTCTAACTGCTTCTTCCTTCTAGATCGTCTCTTATTTAATTCAAACACCCCGAATACTGGGTTACATATTCTGTGTCAACTTAATCTAGTTGTTTACTTAGAAAACTGGTTTGTTCCCCATTGCATTGTTTAAAGCATTAAATCTAAACAGCCATTATTCATAGATTAATCCTTGAAAAACAAGGTAATTTACTATTTTTCATAATTTCTAGGAATGGAAACAAAATCTATGATCAATATAAGAAAATTAAATTTCCAAATAGTTATTATTGTAAATTGCTGGCTGTCATATCGAATTTTATACAAAATATGGCCACTTCATTTAATATTCATCGCAATTTCGTCGACTGAAGACATTTTAGTTCTATACTTTGTGAAGCAAAAAAGACAGATCACGGTATCTTCCTTCTCTTTTCTTCCCTTTCTCTCTTTATATATGCACACACACACATGCGCGCACACGCATATACACACACACATGCACACACATATTTATATATATATATATAT
>NC_068982.1:90587782-90597321 GCF_001194135.2 Octopus bimaculoides | reverse complement strand
ATATATATGCATATATTAGCAGAAACACCCGTCATTGACTGGGTTGAAAGAAGCTGCCAAAATTGTACTATGAATATTAAAAGTTATTCACTTAGATTGTATTGAACATATTATATGAAATGATTGTTAACTTTCATGTAGATGATATAGCTGTTTTCTTCTGGCCAATATAATCATGGGTGCATATAAACGTCTGATCTATTATCTATAGTATTTAAGTTTATGAATGAATCAAACATCACACAGACTTTAACTTATGTATAGTACACAAGATAAGTAAATAAATGTTCGGGGACAATTAAAAACATATGTGCTATAATGTACGCCTATTTTCAATGGAAGGCAATGGGGAGAAGCTCCTGGTGGCTGCAGTGAGTTTAAGAACTCAACCCGGTAACTGACTATTTCTAATTCATCCGCAACAGTGTCTATAGATTTGTTAGTATGTTTGTTTCCTGGTAAAAGTTTCTCGAGTCTTTCGTTTAAATTATTCACAGTAACGTTCTTTGGTGTCATGATTGCTCTTTCACATAACCAAGCAGCATTTGTGTAATTTGAAATTATGATCAAAGAACATTTCATGAGAACTTGAGCTAAAGACCAACTTTTACTAATATTGCAGAGTTCTATCATTTGAAGTTAGATTGAAAGGCTGCGTGAGCTGTTCGATCTCCTGAGAGTAAAGTTGCAGGAATTCCTGAGCTTGCTACAGCTAAGGCTATTTCCTTTTTCTGCTGGACTCCGGTTCGTACTAAATTTGTAACAAAAGATTTTTCAGATATTCCTGATACATTTACAACATATAATCCGCCCCTCTTATATGCTACTTGGTCAATGATAGTTGTATATGCAAGTTGTTGGTCTGGCAAACGTTTCGGGACATTTTCTTCAAGGAAACTTGTTAATGAATCAATAGCATCTGAAGTTTCTCGGAAAACGTCTGTGAGCAAATTATTCACCTCATTTCAATGAGTTTTAGTTAAGCCAAACTTGTTGAGCTCCTCCCCTCCCGTTGAGACAACCTGATCTTCAATATCAACCAATGCAGAATTATATATGGCATCGTTGAAAGCTATTTCCTTCTCTGGGAATCTTAATTGTGCTTGATATTTGTAGTCTTCTGAGAAATCATTCTTATATTTGTGCCACAACGCTAATGGATTACTCATTCACAATTCAGGGTAAGACTCGCAAAAAGATCTCTCAAAGAAATATGTGTGCGTGACACTAATGTCTCAGCCTTTGTTGTATCCCACTGATTGTCATCTCCTAACAAATTTAAAGCTAAACAGGCTTCTCTATAAGTACGGACATTTCGACCACCAATCGTTCTTAGGAAGGAGAAGGAAGTCGGTCCTCATATTTCGTGAAGAAGCAGCCTCAAATAGAAACATTCATAGTGACTTGGGTGCACAGAGAAAACTCAAATAATTTTATACTTGGATGACCCTCAACGTCAGCTCCTCTTTTTCTTATAGCAATATAAAGTAATAGAGGTTATTACAGTTATACACAGACACAAACACAAACACACACTCACATCAACAAGCGCACACGCACGCACACACACACACTCACACACACACACACACACACACACACACACACACACACACACACACACACACACACACACACACACACACACACACACACACACACACACACACACACAACGACATGCATGTTACTATATGTGTCGTTATATTACGTATATGTCATGCCTACAGAAGAGTGCCCCATCGGATTTGCTTCAGATAGATACTTTACAATGAAAAATATTCCAAATAATTTAACATAGTAATTTAACGTAGTTTAAAATTTAAAAAATTCCGAAGCCAAAATTTCCAACATTCTACTGCTTTTTCAGTTGACAGAATGAATATACCAAAACGAAATTTTTCAGGTTAGTAGTGTATTTTTACGAAGAGAATGATTAAGCGACCTTCAGTGATCCAGTTATCCCCACTTCCAATAATAGAGGATGTCATGCCTAAGTTTGTCTGTGATATTTATAAAGAAAATTTTTATTGTCTACTGGTAAATGGTAATGAAATGATTTGTGGTCAACCCAGTCTTCTAAGTCATCAAGGTCATTTAAGATGAAACCAGTTCACAAACTTTGCCTTTACAACTATGCAGGGAGGCGGAACCAAAGTAGGAGAAGGAGAAGATAAAATTTTAAAATATAAAACAAACAAAGAAGAAAGTCCACCCAGCCGTTATTTATTACCACAATATTGAGAGAGGAATTAAAGGCTATGGGGGCACAGACTTAAATCATGACTTTGGGAATCATTGAAATACACACACATACACACACACATATATATATTGAAGATCAGCATCCATGTGCTGATGAAGTTCAATAACCCAGAAACCGGTCCACAAATGTTGCTTTGTGCTGGATGGGGGTTCTGGGCTCGCCTGTTCGAAAGTATTATGACACAGATATTGTGTCGTATAGCCAGCTGGAAACGACGTTTCCTGGGGTTAAACAACAGTAACATTCGTCCCATCCAGGACTGACACATTATGTTAGCAAATGGTCTTTACTTTATATATATATATATATATATATATTGTTCAAGAAGAAGAATCAGTACATAGATCTGAGCTCCATTGATCTGCTTCTCTGGGAATACGAGTGTTATAGTTGTAAATGTTTTCTTTTTCAAGTAAGTTCAGAGAAGTTACCATCGTAGTTATGCGTATTACAAGAGACACGTAAAAAGTCAGAGCGTGTTTTACTGGTTATAGTGTGTTAATGAGTGACCGTTTCTCAGTTAATGGGTTCTTACTGAATGTCCAGAATGTGCGTAAGTGGAAGTAGCAGACTAATAATGGCTGTAATGTCATGTTCAATGGACTGAAATGTTTCTTAGATAGTTTCTGGACCTGAGCGATAAGCCTAATACGTAAAATGAAGATTAATGCCTCTCTCTCTCTCTCTCTTTCTCTCTCTTTGTCTGTCTTCCTCGGTGTGTGTGTGTATGTGTATACACACACACATATACATATATATATGTATATATATGTATATATATATATATATGTGTGTGTGTGTGTGAGTGTGTGTATATAACATATATATGCATACGTGTGTGTACGTACATATGTATGTATATGTGTGTGCACATACATATCTATGTAACATATGGTATATTTATAAACAGGGTAATTTTTAGCCATTCGTCCGCAGGTTGCAAAATGATGTAAAAACTTAATCGATTTTCAAACTTTATTGGGCTCTCATCAGGGGCGTCTACATCATTCTCACAGTCTCCAGAGAAACAAGCATCCAAACTGTTTTTATATTCAACAAATGCAGCAGTTTCTCTATCAAGGAGTCCCTAAAGTACCGAAAGTGTTTAACACGCTATAAATGCCAGCGGCCTTTCACCGGGGATCTTAGTCTACGCAGTATCAAGGTTATATGTGTTTGTGTGTTTGCATACACATGGATGTCTGTATGAATGTATGTGTATATGTAAGTATATATATATGTGTACGCTTTTGATTAACTCCATTCTTCCTCCGAGAAAAGAGCTGGTTTCTTACAAAGGTATAAAGCTCCATCGCTGGAATGTAGATAACAAAAACATTTTGTTGTGTCTGGGGAGGATCATTCTCTTTTAGTGGCTTATTAATTTAACGTTCTAACCGATTCGATTTCCACTCATTTACTTATTTTTGTTAAAATTCCCGTTGCATCTTGCAACCTTTTTAATAGTCGTTACAAAATAAATTAATTAATTCAACGGAATACACTGTCTGCAAGTCGATGGATACCGCATATTCTCCTCCATTTTCTTATTGCTATATATATATATATATATATACGTAGCATCACCTTGAAGGATTATGTAGATGAAATCGACCCCTAGTACTTACTTTTTTTCTAATGCCTGAAACTCATCTTATCCGTCGCTTTTGTCGAACTCTCATGTTTTGGGGGTTTAAACAAACTAACACCCGTTTTTAAATGGTCTGTGTGCGGAGACAAACGTATGAATGCGCACGCGTGCACACACACACACACACACTCACACACACATACACACACACAAACACACACACACAGTAGTCTTTTACAGCTTCAATCTACTAGAAGCATTGTTTGCCTGGGGCTAAAGCAGAAAACAGTTGTTCAATGTACCACACAGTGGGACTGAATCTGAAGCCACGAGTTTGTGAAGAGAACCTAACCACACAAACATGCCCATACTTATATTTTACGGACAAACTTCCGCAGCTATTTTTACTGGGGCAATATAAAAGGAATTTTTAGAAAGAGAACTTATTCCTAAAGAAATATTTTGTTTTAAAAAATAGTATTTACCATTTACAAAGTAAAATACATATGTAACTAAATCTTTTTCTTAATGCTCTTTTTCGTAGGGTCGAAGCATTGAGTCAGTCACCCTCTTCTTAAGAGATGTACTCCAGTGACATTGATGTTTCTTTTTAATTAGGCATAGAAACGTCTTACCTTGCAGTGGTATTTGGCACGTTTCAAACACTTAGGCGGTATTCTACACACGAAAAATTGCAGTCAAAATAACCTGAAACAGGATCATGCTTTCTGAAGAAAATGGAAAGGCACGTTTGAGCTAATAATACGAAGTATTACTGTATACATTATACCTCTACAAAATGAGATACTCATACTTTGAATATCATTGATTAGTTTACTAAATGAAGGCTGGCTGGCGTATGGCTAAAAGAACAACTCATGCATTAGTTTTGTAACAGAAATGACATTTCCAGGCTTTTGTTTTATGTATAGCCGAACATGAACTGTCTAGACAGTTTCTCTCTCCAGTCGAAGTAATATTTAGTGATTGTCGTAGAATTCAGATCAAGTATCTCAATGTAACAAATGGAATAGCATTTTTAGGAACAGGAAACTGGTCAACGAGCATAGTAACCAATGCTATTGAAGCCAGACCAAGAAAATCAATTTATTAAACCTAATAACAGAAAGCGAGGAATAGGCTGTGTTAGGAAGCAAGCTAAAGTTGAGAAAATTTTTATTGTTTAAGGAGAAAAAATGATCAAATTGGACTTCCTCTCTATTTCCGATGAAGTCAAAGTAAATTTCGAACGAATTTGCAGTGAAAATATTTTTATTTTGTTATATTTATTGTCAGAACCAGCTTTATTTCCGGATCTGTTATTCAGACTTAAACGTAATGTAAGCTGTGTAGGCTGCTGTCGAAGTACTGAATAACTTGTAACTATTCGTTTCATTTAATTTTCCATCTAACATGCACTGAGTTCTTTCTCTTGCGACATTATTTAATGTCCATTTTATTTTTATTTTTACAACATTCCCGAGAATTTGGATGACATCTTATTTCAAAAGACATGTATTTCACTGAAAATGAAAATGTAGAAATTAAATGAATGAATAAATAAATAAAAAAGAAGCTCTTTATTAAATTCAAAGCAGAAGCAATTTCAGAAGGCAATAATTTTGTAATGATGATTTAAAAATTTGAATGCACCGAATTTTATTTTTTATTCTTATCATTTGTTTTAAAATCAAAATATTGAATAACGTTTTCATTGTAATTGTAATATATAAAAAATGGTTTTAAAAGCCACATTTTTAATTAAATATTAGTAAGAATATCTAACAATAATCCTCAACATTAATTTTCAATCTTCAAAATGTCTCATTTTGAATGGTCTTTAGAAATTGTGCAATTTCCAACCACAGTAAAAATTCCCCGCAGGTGAACAAGTGAATAGATTTTACGTTGTTACCAAAAAGGGTATTTTATGTTTAGTTCCTTAATTGGATTACATTTATAGTGAATTTTGTTCTCTGTTGCTAGTAGACTCATGTTAATATAAAACAATGTCTATTTCCTACTTTATACGCTTCAAATGAGCATTTGCGTTACCATGTACTGTAGCAGAGTAAACGTTGGAACTAGCTAAGTGGCCAAGCCGATATATCATTTGAAGTACCGAAGGTTCAGTAGCACCCTCACCTGCGTTGAGATATATTCATGACCAAAACAATAAACATACAAATAACTCAGTTACGAAGTTGTTAACTAAAGAATTATTGAAAGACTAGCACAAGAATCGAATCGAAACAAGACATAGAAAAGTAAATTGTAATGTAATATAATGTCCTTATTTGTTTTGTACGGATCAGCCGCACACCAAAACAAGAATATTCACTTCAACACACGGAAGATATTAGATGTTTATATCCTAACAGCTATTTATATTTCCTCATAAATCTGGCATAAATTTCTGGTTTTGCTCGTAAGTTTCTTACTAATTCATAATTAATCAGTGAACACAAATGGCGAACAATTCCGATTCGCTATCGCAAGATATTTCAATGTCTGAATGAAATTAATATATTTATAATTGCATAACATTTTGATGTATCCTATCTCTGATGATTGTCAATTTTTTTTTCGAGAGAATTAGAGAGTTTCGGACTGGATTCCAAATAGGAACTTTTAGAAAATTGCACAACCCCAGTTTTACCCTCAGTCGGGGATAAGGGTTCCTAGTTCCAATGTAATAAGTTACTATAAGCCACCTAATAGCCACTGGAGATGAAAATGATCGAAACGTAGAATTGATATAAATATTTTCAACTCTATAGACGAGAACAATACTAAAAACAAATAATCTATCAGTTATTCGAATTTTATATTTTATAAAAAGTACAGGTAAGATTTGGCAGTTTAAATCTTCCAGGACTTATTTGTAATTTATTTTGTCGTTGTGCGCAGATATCTATAAATTACAATATATTAGTTATGTCACTTTTCCATACATACCAACTCTATAATCACCATTGAAAACAATTTTAAAATTGTTTCCTTCCTTCAAATGTCATTCTTTTTAGAACAACATCCTTAAAACCTCTTTAATACAAGGGTCTTACAATCTATTTTCCTTCTCAATGAATATAAAACTTTCTTTCTCACAAACCGACATTTTGCTCCTCAGATGAAAAATATTTGAGACGGTAGATCGCGAGGGTGGTTGCCAAAAATTAACTACTTTAAATACTCCCTTCTATATGTTCAATTTCCACCCAGCATCGACATTAGTTATCTCTGGTAAGAGATGCTAATAAAATGAACGCCAATAGTACAGGGATCGATTCAATAGACTTTCATACATATACCGGCTTTAAAAATTGGGGCCCCATGTTGTTTTCTTTCTTTGTCGGATATGCGTTTGAATATAATCTTGATAATTTGCTCACTAGTTATCCATATTTACTTCCGATCAACATCTAAATTACATAGAAAATTTTCTGAATAGTTGTTTCATTACTGATCTAGTTAGTCATTTTGTCAGTAATAATGCCGAAATATAAACTTAAAATGTGTTGCCCCCTTTTTCACGGCACTCGGAAGATTGTTAATGAAATTGGAGCTGTTTTACTATAGCGAATAGTGGTTTTTCTCCAGGTTTTAAGTACTGAGTTCAAATGCTGCGTAGGTAGACTCTGCATTTCATCCTTTTGACGTCCATACAATAAACACCAGTTGAGCAATGGTGTGGTTCTAATCGACTAATCACACCCTCTTCTGTCTATTGTAGAAAGTAATATGATGCATAAGTTTAACCAACATGCAGTCGATTTTATCTCAGGCTCCACTGACAAATCTTTTCTGCGTGTTATCGCTTTCATTTCATGCATTATTCTAGTTCATTGTCTAACACAATCAATTCTACTACTAATATGTGTGTCAAATGCGTGCGTCATGCATGTGTCTATGTGTGTGTGTGTGTGTGCTTATGTTTACCTCAATGTTTCAATAAAAGCAGTCATGTGACATTCTCTTTTGCCTTCTGGACCGACACCACTCTTATCACTTTTATTTAACAATTAAAAAGTGACATAAAAAAATAACAGATAATTATTTAAGTTAATCTGACATCTGCATTTAAAAAACAACATTGTTAAGAAGAACCACAGAAATTAGAAAGTGCGTTCTGTTACGTTTTTTTCCTGTAAAACATAATGATTTCAATATATAGTTTTCTTATAGAGGCACAAATTGAGCTCTAACATACAAATATACAAATCTGATGCCGTAGGTTTCGTTAGAATATCCTCGTATCTATTAAATCGGGCTTTGAATCCCTGAGAAGATATTCTTACGAGACCTATAATATCAGGCCAGTGATTTCCTTTAAAATTATAGAGCTGTATATATTATAATCCTTGTGTGTGTACCTTTCAGCGAAAAGAGTAAATATCGGTGAGAAAACCTATAAGCTAATGCTGTAGGAAGAAGTACCTTACAGTATCTATTCCAACCAATTTGTACAAACAATATCTTGCCACTTTTACAATCTTAAATGCTGTGAACGACGTCGTTGTTCACAAAGTGTAAAGCTAATTAAAATGAATAACAAACGAAATTTCCATAAGATTTTTACAGTATTTTGACTGGTTAACATGATGTTGACAAAATGATTAATATTTCAGTCGAGACAATTCTAAAGTACCAATTCAAATTCACTTATTTGACAGCTGTTTTGTTTTCTCTGAAAGATACAATAAGAGGAAAATTTCATTTACCAATCCTTATAAATAAAACTATCTTTCCATACGCTTAAAAACTGTTAGCTCTTAGAAAGCGTCGATTTTATTTTAGAGTAGATTAAACTCAGAACATATTTCTATCTGACGTGATATTCCTTTTAAATCGAATATAGCAAAATAATTCATGCTAGCGGGAGGATGAAATATCGATTCAGTATCTGGAATTGGTTAAGAATGCGAAGAAATTCTTTTGTTTATCCTACTTTATATTTTTCGTACATTCCGAGATCTCCATCTTCACCTTTCAGTCAATCACTAAATGAAAAGGTTGTTAACTCTTTCCAAAATAAAATGAAAGAAAAAGTACCGGGGTTGATTCATTCGACCAAAATTCTTCCAGGTGATGCTTCGGCATGGTAACATTCTAATGTCTTGAAGCAAATAAGGGATTAAAGATATTAAAAACCATTTTTCGGATAGTCATGGTGGGGTGGGTGAATTTCTGAACATACTTTTGAATTTGTAGCCTTTTGCTTCAACTGAGCTATTAGATTGATTAAAAAGTTTTATTGTTTCTCAAGAAAAATGAAGAGAGGGAGAGAGAGAGGGAGAGGGAGATAGACAGACACAGAGAGAGAGAAAGAGAGAGAGAGAGTTGATCAATGAGCAATGTAATGACTAATCGGATTTATTTCATGCAGACGACAGTCTCATTATCGACCTGTCCTCGCTGTTCTCTTACATTTTTTATCTTTCATCACTCATTCATTCAGCCAATCGCATCTGATTCTTTTGTTTATATATATTGTATGTATGTATGCATGTATGTATGTATGTATGTATGTATGTATGTATGTATGTATGTATGTATGTATGCATGTATCTATGTAGAAATCGTTGTATATACATTGGTGTATATACGTGTGTATTCATTGTGTTGCATGCATATGTATGTATGTATGTATGTATGTATATATATGTATATATATATATATAT
>NC_068982.1:90575966-90586914 GCF_001194135.2 Octopus bimaculoides | reverse complement strand
TATATATATATATATATTGTATTGATCTTGTTTCATCTTCATAACGCCAGGCTGTTTTTTATTAGCTATATAACAGATGTATAGACAACTTAAGGTGTCAAACAAGGTCACGCCGGAATCCATGAAAACAGATCTAATTAACCTATAATTACCCCTTCCCTTAAATAATATTTGAGTACCGTTGTAATTAACCTATTAAAACCTCTATCCTCTACGAATAGAAAGTTAAATTAAAATATATGTAAACTCATAAACAACTAACTACCACACAAAGAATCTATTTCACCATACTTTTGAACGGCTGTTGTTATAGTTAGAACTACACTCTGTGTTGCATTTTTAAAGTTTCTAACTCAGCCTCATGACAAAACATTATCTGTTTCAGATCATATTTTCGTTCTTTTATAACTTAGTGAAGTAAAAGTCTGTGATAATTAGTACGTCCTCCGTTCATTTAGCTCCTTTCTATTTATGTTTCGTTTTTTGTTTTTCTTTCCTCGTTTTGTTAACTTTGTTATAAGTTGATTGATGGTTCGCATAGATGTTAATGCGTTGTTGGGTGTCATGGAGATTACTGTCGGCTATACAACAGACGCTTATTTTCTTTTATATTAGCTTCTATTGACGTTAACATAATTAACGAACACGCCACCATTTGCATTTATTGATCCATAAATCCATCTTAAAAAAAGAACTACAAAGTAACTTTTTTCTTGTTTTAGTGGGATTAGCATTAACAAAAAATATTAAGTTATGAGTTTTCTTTCATAAATGTATTTCATCTATGAATATAATTGTCACTTATTAAAATTAAAAGCAAAAAAAAAAATGCGATCAAATCCTAATTCTCTAATTCTATAAACGAATTCTATACAATTTTTTGCTGTGACGGTAACTTCTAGGTTTCTTTCGCTTCAAAAGTAAACTCAAATTGGAGATAACCCCTGTCACAATATATATTTAGAAGAAAGGGAGGAGAAAAAGTTGTTGAGAGAGAAATAGGATATGCGGGAGAGAAAGAAAGAAAGAAAGAGAGAGAGAGAGAGAGAGAGAGAGAGAGAGAGACAGAGAGTGTGTGTGTGTGTGTGTGTGTGTGTGTGTATGTGTGTGTAGATAGATAGCTAGAAACGTAGTAGGTAGGTGGGTAGTGTTGTCACCATAGTAACTAACAAGTGTTAATTTAAAACGCAGGTATCTTAATTACAAGACTGTCAACAAAACGCAGCACGGAATTCAAAGTCGATTACATATATTTACTTTTCGATGTATGTTCGTGTGTGTGTGAGTGTGTGTGTGTGTGTGTGTGTGTGTGTGTGTGTGTGTGTGTGTGTGTGTGTGTGAACATATACACAACGAATCAGAGTCTTTATAAAAACACTTTTACCTTGAACAATTTATGAAGGTATGTGCATGAGTAACAAATATTTTTTACAGCAGCGTAGCGACGGATAGCGACCTAGTTTTTATGATAGCTAAGGTTTTTTTTTAATATTTGAAGTAATTATAAGGCGGTAAACTGTCCAAATCGCTTGCATGTCAGGCAAAATGCTTGGCGGCATTTCGTCGGTCTTCAGGATCTGAGTTCAAATTCCGCCAAGGTCAACTTTGCTTTTCATTAATAACATAAGTACCAGTTGAGTACTGGGTTCGATATCATCGACTTAGCCCATCCCTCGAAATTGCTGGCCTTGAGCCAAAACTTGAAATCAATATTTAAAGTAATTAGTCATTATAATCTCCGGTCAGCCCTGATGGAGACCTATGTTACAGGGCATTAAAATTGTAATATATCTATGGCTAGATAGAGTATTTGAAGGACACTACATGCAATGTGTCCTTCCCTTTTTTGTAAAGTGATAAGTCTCTTTCCTCAATTATGTTTTGAGAGTCCTGCAGAATTTATGGGCACTTTTCTTCTTTTTTAAGACATAAAACAGTCTGAGTTTCTTCCCGAGTCAAATGGACTAATAAGGCCGCTTTCGCGGTTTCCATGGCGCACGTATTACTCATTTTGCCAGCTGAGTGGACTAGGGCGACGCGAAATGAAGTGTTTTGTTCAAGAACGCAACGCGACGCCCTGTTCAGGAATCGAAACCACAATCTTCGCACTGCCATACAAAAGAACCTGAAGAATCAGATAAATAGCAGTTGAGGTTTGACCATTTGATTTTGTTTTTCCTCTCGGGTATAATGTCTCCTAAATACACTATCCAATATATAATCAGCCCTGCCCTTTTCTTGTGACGATTAGGTAAGTGATAAAGTGTATTTCGCTGTTATTTCTAGCAGCTCGAGACTCCATGTAAAGGTTTCGTCAAAAGTAGTTTATTTCAATGTCGTATGGAACAACAAGCTCGGTATCAGTGTTTCTTATTTTCACCTTTGAGATAAGATGGCAAAATACTTAACTCTTGCTAGTCTAATATACTACACTGTACGTTGTTGTTTAGCCTCATTCAGTTATATACATTTATATGTCACTGAGTGGGTAACAAGCTTGCATTCTAACCATTAAGTCATGTGTTGGGATCCACTGTGGGACTCCTTGGTCAGATGTCTTCTACTATAGCCCCCGGGCCGTCTAAATCCATGTGAGTGGAATGGCTGCGTGATAGGAAGTTTCCTCCCAATCGTATGATTCCGAGTTCAATCCCACTGCGTGGCACCTTGGCCAAGTGTCTTCTACTATAGCCTCGGTCTGACCAAAGCATTGTGAGTAGATTTGGTAGACCGGAACTGAAAGAAACCCGTCGTATATATGTGTGTGTGTGTGTGTGTGTGTGTGCGCGCGCGTATGTGTGTATGCGTGTGTCCTTAACCCTGCTTGACAACCAGTGTTCGTTTACGTCCCCGTTCTTAGTTGTTCTGCAAAAGAAGACAATAGACTGAGTCCCAAACTTTGAAAATGAGAACTGAAGTCGATTTGTTTGAATGACTAAAACCAGTAAAAAGCGGATGAAAACGAAATGGATATAGTGTATGTATCACGACATTATTCCAGTACGGCTGCATAATTTCATGTTTCCTTTTTCTGAGACGGAAATGTGTAAGTTTAGTCATATTTGGCACCTAGTCATTTTTGAAAGTCGAGCAACAGCACATAGGTTTCCTTGTTGACTAGTTTTCACTGTAAATTGATATTAGAGACTAAAATATCTTAAATGATTGAGGCAGCAATGTCAATAATAAGAATTTCGTTAGCTTGAAGTTCAAGCACGTTTGCGAGTTTTGGTCTCCGTGTCCACAGACAATGTGTTGCAAGTGATGTCCAAGTGCACTTGGGATTTTACAAGAAATATGGTTTAAAACCATAGAAAATCCATATTAATAGTTGAAAGGTACGTTATTCATCTCGTTATACATAAATACAATTTATTACAAAGCATTCACAATACTTTTCTATATCTATTCTTTTTCTTGATATAATTTTAAACTAAACATTTAGCTTTCTGTGCAAATTGCGCCACAGAATTATCGTTTGATCCTCAGAACGCAACGAAATTTAATGTATTGAAAACCAGTTATGTATTGTATGATAGAAGCATTAGTAACACATCATTTACTTTGGTTCTGTCACAACCATAGCAGAATAGACTGTGTAAATATACACGTAAAGTGACAAAAGGTTATTCTGAGGTCTGTGTTTTTGTGGATTTCATTGCTTCAAAGTATGATACATTATGCATTTTAAAAATATCGATAAAACACTGGTACGTTCAATTTACAACAATTGGGTGTTTTTTCTTTTCTTTTCTTTTCTTTCTTTTTCGTTCTTTTTCTTTTGTTGCCTACTTCTTACATTTAATGTCTCACTCCATAGTAGATAAATTCAGTATTGAAAGGACAGCTGATGACCAGTGTTGTTGTTATTGTTATTTCAAGGTGGCAGATAGACAAAATCCTTAGCAGCGGGGTGGGGGACAGAAAGGCCTTGTGTTATGTGTTGCAGCATTTGTTTTTACATTCTCAGGTCGAATACCGCCGAGGTTAGCTTTGTTTTTTTCCTTCCCTTCAGAGACGGCAGCATAAAGTATCAGGGTGGGGGTGGGGGCGATGGTATCAACTGATTCCGTTCCCTTCAAGATTGTTGGCCTTGTGTCTAAATTCAAAACAAGTATTAATGTTTTAGGGCGGTCGACTGACAAGGGCCGCTAGAGGGCCTCAAAAGTGTTCTGCAGTCTCGTCTCTTTGCGTTCTGAGTTCAAATACGCCCAGTCCCCAAAATTAGCTTTACCGTTAATTCCTCCAGAGTCAACAAAATAAAACACCAGTTGAGAACTGAAATAGATTTGATTGACTAACATCTCTGTGCAAAATTTCAAGTTTTCTGCCTTTTTTTTTAGATACAATCATTGTTTCTGTTGTAGGCCAGTGAATTGGCAGAATAGCTAAAGGGTCAGTAAAACATCTCGTGGTCTTTGTCCTGGTTTTAACATCTGAAGTTCAAATTCCTCCGAGGTTAACTTTACTCTTTATCTAATCGGGATCGATAAAATAAAGTACAAGTCAAATGCCGTGATCAATAGTCTGGACTAATACTTCATCTCTCGTTTCTGTGCCCAAATTAGTATTACAGTTGTTTTAACTCAGGTAAAAAAACAAAGCTAACCTCGGCGGTATTCGACCTGAGAATGTAAAAAAAAAAAAATGCTGCAACACATAACACAAGGCATTTCTGCCTCCCACCCCGCTGCTAAGGATTTTGTCTATCTGCCACCTTGAAATAATAATAACAACAACACTGGTATTCAGCTGTCCTTTCAATATTGGATAAGACATCTAATTCAAGCCGTCCCAGCCATGACAATCGATTTTTATTTTGTCATAGTATATCTCAATTTACATAAACCAAAATGTTTCTTTTTCAAACGGTAGGCTAAGATTAAAAGTGCATTTATTAGTAAATTGTGCGACCACATCCATGTGTGACTTCCTCTATAGCCAGCGATAGGGTTGTTTCCATTGCGAGAGAGAAATATATTGAAATTTAGACAGGAAAACGTATTTGATAGAAGCCTAACATAAACAGCCTTTACGTCTATGAACCTCAATATAAAATTCTGAAATTAAATCCATGAGGAATGATTTAGAATTGATCTCGGTGTTAACGTCTATCCATCTCTGTATTTGAATCAAAACAACTTGCTGAATATAAAAGAAACATTTCGTTATATAAGTTTTAATGAAGCTATTTAAAAGGAAACTACCGGGAATTAAACGAAACAAAAGAGCTTTTAATTAATTTAATTTCATGACAACAAATTCGGTAATAACCTCGGCCGTTGTATACCCCATGGTTACAACAACTTAGAACACGTTTTTCAGCGTAACTGCTTTGAACTGAAATTGTATTAACACATATGTAAATAAAAAGTAGTTGCTAAACAAGTATGTAGCGTTATCTAATTTAACATGTATTATTTCCTGTTTCGTGCTATTGTGAGAAATCGATATTTTTTCTATGTGCAACTATTGCCCAAGAGCAGGTGTTAAACTCCCAGTAAGCCGAAAACTTTTTCACGAATTCACATCTCCGTTGATATTGTTTCACATAACGTACATCGCTAATGACGTTGAGAAAGGCATACACATCTACTAGACATCGCAGTATATTGAAAAAGAAGTAAAATTTGTTCTATGCGTGGTGTATATCTCAGAGTGAGAAGTAAATATCTGAAAAAATGAGTACAAAATAATGATCCGGTTTAAAATTGAAACGGATGAATATCGCAGCTCAGTTCATCCTTCATAATAATTTAGTATTGTTTCATCAGCCAGATCTTCGTTTGATTTTTTTAGTTACTGTATCATCATTTCACTATTCACTCTTATGATGCACTCACCTGTCATAAAATCAGGTGTTCTTGTGAGTCTTCAATGGTTATTTTAAAAATGTGTCATTACTTACTGGTTGTAAAAGATAGAAGAATTTCAGTATATTGTCTAGTATATCGTGTCTAGTAAGTGGGTGGAAAATATAAAATATGCTGGAATACGTTACTTAATTCCTGAACTTGCATATCTACAGTAACAACTTAGTCTTTCATTCGGTATTTGTATCGATTCAGTTGATTGAATACGACCCTTAAAAATAATGGTCGTGATTCTTGTTAATAGCACTCACATGTTAGCTTCAGCTAGTACATTTCTAGTGACGTGAGCTTTGATATATAGAGGGATTATTTAGTGGAATCAGGTACTTGAAGTGAATACTTATGAATAACTTTGCATAAAAATAAGGGGGTGGATGAATCGGGAAGTACACAAAGACGCGAAAGTAAATAAATACGGAATGATAGAAAGTCACAGCAATTTTTCCCTTTTAAGCCGGAAACATTCTTGAAACATAAATGCTTAGGTCTGCCATTACTCAGGAAACCTATGATAAAAAGATTTTCACTTCACTTTATTTTTTTTATATTGAGAATCCTCTTCTTTTTCCTACATAAAAGCCTCATGGTGAGAGATGGCCATGTAAATGCTACTGTGGTTGTCTACTCCTTATGCAGAGTTTCACCACTTCTTGTATTTACACCTTAAATCCATCATGGCATTTGATGTGGCTTTTTAAACCAGACAATATATTGAAAAGACACCTACATAGATTGCATATCTGATATACCACCATGAGCTGCAGTTAAGTTCTGGCTTTGTATATCGTAAAATGTCTTGTGAAACCTCCGTTAGAATCGCAGACCTTATGGCATACACGGCATTGAAAGGTGTACACAGATATATAGGCAGAGTAGTTGGTAGAGGTTCGTTTTTCATGGGTCCGCAAATGAGATTTGAGCCAAGCAAAAGAAAAGGATGGTCTGTTGGAGACTGTGCACGCAAAAAAGTCGCCGAGATGCTTTTTCTCGTTAATCGCAACATTCTTCTTTAAACCTGTTTTGAGTATTGCATGTTCTGGCATCCTCAACAGCATTCACTCCACTCCACACTTTTGTTCGCCATTCAGCTCGATCCGAAGCAAGGCTTTCTAGGGCCTTTGGATCCATTCCAATTGATTCATGGTAGTACTTATGCCGTCCTGAAACCTCTTGTTAGGTTTACACCGATTGCGTTTCCTCTCCGCAAGCTCGCCATAAAACTGCTGTTTGGGTGTGCGATCATCCGGAATTCGAACTATATGGCCAGACCATCTAATTTGATTTTTCAGAATCATTGATTTAATTGAAGCGATGCCTCTAACATTTTGAAATATCTTTAATAAAATGTCCATGTTTCAGAGGAATATAACAGGAATGATAAGACAAACGATTTGTAAAGAGCTAATTTTATGTTATCTATATGTCGTTGGCGCCAAGCGGGTGACTCTAAACCACCGAACGCTTGGGCTGCCCCTTGAATTCGCAGATGTATTTTTGTATCCAGATTTCCATCATTTTGTACTGAGCTTCCGAGGTAGATGAAAGAGTCAATAACTTCAAGTAACCTACCCTTATCGAAAATTTTAGGTGGGTTGCAAACAGCACCACTTGAAATTTGATACACCTGTTTTTTCTTCAAATTGATGGTCAAGCCAAAGTCATCACAAGTTGAGTCAAGTACAGATACAAGGGACTGCAGGCCTTTTTCAGAGTGACTGACTCGATCGCATTCATCAGCGAACAAGAGTTCCCTAATGAGTAAAGTAAAAAACTGTTTTGAATTTCATTCTGTTGTTAGATATTTTATGTAAATACCCTCCTTGGTGTGTTGAAAAGCGTATGACAGCACAACAGCAAAGTATATTTATTTCTTTATTGTCTACAGCAGGATAAACATAGAGGGGAAAACAAGGACAGACAAAGGGATTAAATTGATTACATCGACCCCAGTGCGTAACTGATACTTATTTAATCGACCCCGAAAGGATGAAAGGCAAAGTCGACCATAACGGAATTTGAACTCAGAATGTAACGACAGACGAAATATCTCTAAGTATTTCGCCCGGCGTGCTAACGATTCTGCCCCAACATCAAAGTATATTGCAAAGAGGGTGGGTGCATCAAGGCATCCTTGCTTTACTCTATCTTCTATGGCAAAAGATTCAGAAAGCCCACCATCAAAATTAACTCTAGCCTTTATATCTTGATGTAAAACCCTGAGCATATTTATAAATTTTTCTGGGCAACCTATTTTCCTTAGAATTAGCCACAGAGCATTTAGACTAGCAATATCGAATATCTTGCAGTGATATAGGGTAGGATTCTGTTCAATGAACTTTTCCTGAAATTGTCTGACAGTAAAGATACAATGAACTGTGCTCCTATAGGGGAGAAAACCACATTGAGACTCAGGCACTATGAAGATATTTAAATGTTCTAACAGAATGCAAGCGACTACCTTTCCAACTACAGACAAAAGCGACATCCCACGAAAATTACTACATGTATCCTTTGGCTTAGATTTATACAAGGAGACTAAAATAGCATCAATCCAGTTTTGAGGCACTTCCTCAGTTCGCCATCAGCAACAAATTAATGTATATAAAAATATGTAAATATATATATAAATATTTTATATATATATATATATATATATATATATATATATATATAACGTGGACACATTTTGAGAAGCTGGTTCTATCTGTGATCTTGTGGGGACCAAAAATGTAATAAATATTCAGCCATATGTGGACATGATCCAAAAAGTTCAGTTCTTGAATTTAGACATGTAGCGGGGTGTAAGCTGCTTTTCCAGATGAGCCATCTTTCAATATCCGCACTTCCAAAGAACGCACTTTCCACTGCAGTTGGTGTAAGGCTTACACTTGGCTAAAGTCTTCCAATGGATGTTGTAATTGACAACTTTTTCTTTTAAGGACCATATATGACTGGATAATTAGGTTATTTTTCTTTTATGCCAGTGCCTGAAACTCAAGGTGTGATAGTTGAACCTGGTTTTAAATTTCACCTCCTCTGAGAACCACATAGTAATGTTTCTTTGACGAAACAATGTCCTTAGTGGTTGTAGAGTCTACGGTGGCGTCATAAATGATGGTCTCGGACATGCAAGCTCCATTTAGCGGGCAGAAAGTTTTATCTATGCATGAACAGCTAGTTTCATTCTGTTGTTTATGTGTGTTCTGTACGATTATATTTTTAAAATTAGTAGTTGAGCTAAAACTGATTTTTAAGTTATGCCTATTGAAGAGCTTTCTGTAACTATGATTGATTGGAAAATCTCTATCTATAGTGCTAAGAATTATTTACCTATACTAATGGTCACTTCAGGGAGTAAGGGAGTGTGAACCCGATAGTTTTCCTATCGGAGGAGAGGCTGGAAATTCTTTTACTAATGTTTTTAAATAAATCTTTAAACACTATGTGGGGATGGCAGGAATCTACATTAATATAGTTAAGTCTATCGTTGGGCTTCCTATAAGGTTTGTAAATATTCTTATGTAAATCTAAGGGACATTAAATCCGATAGGGACATTTCTATTAGTGTCATCCCAGTATATAATAATGCTCTAAAGGATAGTTGATTTAGCGAGGAAATAACCTATACACCTGTCACCAATTCAATAATAAAGAAAAAGAAACTGAAATAGGAAAACTATCTGGTTCACACCCCCTTACTTCCCAGCTTAGACCCCGCTACATATCTAAATTCAAGAACTAAGCTTTTCGGATCATGTCCAAATATGGCTAAATATTTCTTATCTTTTTGGTCCTCCAAGATCGCAGATAGAACCTTCTTTTTATATTGTGTTCACGTACAAGCATTTTATCTCTCTCTCTCTCTCTCTCTCTCTCTCTCTCTCTATATATATATATATATATATATATATATATATATATATAAGTTCAAAAAAAGACAAAAAACAATAACAAAAAAACAACAAAGTGAGGACGTGATACGGATAGTGTTATTAGACGCTCGGGAAAGGGAAGAGAGAGAGTATATATGTATATTTAAATATATTTTTATATACTTTTATTGCTTTATATATTTTTATATATTTTTTCTGTATATTACATTTCACCCTGCATTTGTTTGTGCATGTGCGTATATAGACGTGTATATGAACATATTTTTGCCCGTATGGGTATATATACATGTGTATGCGCGTGTGTGCGGGTATGTATATGTGTACATGTGTATGGTTGCATATATATGTATACATATAGGTGTGTGTGTGTGTTGGTGTGCAGGAATGTGTTTCACGCGAGTGTGAGTGAGCATATGCTTATAGGCACATGTACGTGGGTGTGCGTGCCCGCATTTGTATGTATGTACATGCGCACATACGCGAATTCTATGAGCGTTTTTTACTTTCTCTCCTTCGGGTTTTCTCCCTTTATTTAACGGTCATTCTAATAGCTCTTTTGTTTGTCTTAATAACGGTCATTTACATAGTAAGTTCCCTTTGTTTAACGGTTATTTTCAGAGCATTTTTGTCATTTATTTCTTCTGTGGAGAGAAGCATGTACTATCAATACATCCTGTCATATACAAAAATACCTAAAATATGAATTGTTGAAAATTTGTCTGCCAAATTTTGAGCTCATATATCCGCTTGTCGCGTTTAAGGGTTAAACGTCTGATTCCTCGAAATATGGCATCAAACAATTAGAAACGTTGAATATCAAATTAAAACACACTTAGACAAAATTTTGCACGTGAATATTCACATCTGCTTGAAGTCATTTTTGGTCTTAGTGTGTGCGTATGTGCTATTATAAATACAAATACATGTATATACACGTACTGGCGTGTATATGCGTTTAGGCTCCCTCTTTATTGAAGTGCTTCGATGCTCTTCTATGAATTCATTGCAATTGCTTCTGAGATGTAACATTGTCATTTATTATTGTAGTAATATAATTTTTTAGGCCACCTGCATAGACATATTAATAAATGGATGAGAATCTGAATATATGACTGCATGTGTTTGTACGTACACACACACACACACATATTACACTCATGCATATATATATATATATATATA
>NC_068982.1:90575060-90575804 GCF_001194135.2 Octopus bimaculoides | reverse complement strand
ATATATATATTGCTCAAAGAAATTCCGAAATTGTCTGATATTTCCGTTTTACAGTCTTATAATAATTTAATATAATGAAATGATAGAATATTAAATATCCATTTTGTTTGAAGTAGTACTTTCATGCATTAAACTACGCAATCTTCAGGTTCATTATATTATATTATTATAAGATTGTAAATACAAAGTGCAAATCAAAGCTGGAATTTCCTTGAGTAATATATTCTTCTACACAGAATCATACACGCCCGCGTATATCTATTTTTGTATCTATCTATCTATCTATCTATCTATCTATCTATCTATCTATCTATCTTCATGCAGAAGCGTACTCACACACACATACACACACATACACATACACACACACATACACACACACAAACGCTCTTACCGAAACAAACACACACACAATATTAAGACATTTATTATCCAACCCACTCTGGTATATTTAATGTTCACTGAACCTTATAAAACTAAACAACCTCTTCTCAAATTTACATTCACAGCCTGCCCTATTAGGAGTATTTAATAAAATTAGTATAACCGTATATTTCACTCAATATATTGAGTTGTATACGGCATAATATTTACCCCATGTAAAATACATTTTAAGGCATTTTTCATTTTGATTATTATATATATGATTAGCAGAGCAACCCGGCATTGCCCGGGAATGAAATTGTTGCTTATGTACTGGAAGGAAAAAAGCAAAATATGCTGTATAGAAATGTGAGGACATTC
>NC_068982.1:90573577-90574960 GCF_001194135.2 Octopus bimaculoides | reverse complement strand
TCGTACATATATGCGACTTTTCCTCCACACTTTTCGCTTACCAAACTCACACATCCATATCGGTTGTCCTCCGGAGCTATTGTGACAGGTGCTTCCCTAAAAGTACTGCGCAGTGGCTAAGATCAAGGAGGTATTCGAGGATGCGCTAGGTTCTGGAGTCGTCTTGAGGCCGTGGTGGAAGCTGAGGGTGGCTATTTTGAGTAAACTGCTATTTCTTAACCATAATATAGTTGACAGTTTTTTGATTTTTCAAAATACTTTTATTTCGGGATGGGATATTGTGTTTTCTTTTCCTTCTATGCAAATTGAGAGAAACTAATATTTTTTTAATATCGTGTAAACTATAATGAAAACAAAAAAATGTAAAACTGAGTATTACCAAATCGTATGCATATAATGACTTATACTTCTTCACTTCAAAGATTGTACGAATGTCGAACTTATTCAGCAATAGGCTACCTACTTTAACAGGTTAAAAAGAATGAAGCCTTTAGAGCTTCACCTTTAGTTAATAAAATTAAACGAAGTAGCAATTGACAACAAGTACATAATTCATGTCATTAGTAATAAAAGTAAAAATTTCTGATGTGGTGTTGAAAAATATGCTACAGACAAAACATTTTGTAATGTCCTACACAGTAAAGCCAACACCGTAGTCCATTAATCAATTTATGCAAATGAGAATAATTTCACTTTAATTGCATGCAGTAAAATGTCAAAATTATATCAAATGAAACATTCCTGGATATACAACCTGAATCCGATATTGAGTCAATTTCATCTCTGTGTTTTAGAACGCTATCCAGGTATAAATGACTGTTCCGATTCTTGAATAGCTATATTTTAATTCTTATACGTACTATTACTGATCAAAGTAATTTCTTAATATACAATTAAGGGCCCTAATATATAATTAATATACAATTATAAATCAAATCTGTTTCCCACTCCTTTCTGGTCAGAAAAGGAGATTAGCAAACTGTGTTCCATTGAATATATATCTTTAAGCAAGGTGGAGCACCTTGAAATTGAGTCGAAAGTATGTGAAGGATCTGCAAATTTAAATTTTCCGATAATTTTCCGAACAAAATACTAACAATATTTTCTGGACAAAATACTAGCAATATAAAATTTCGTCGTTCAATTGTCTGAGATGAAATCGTACCACATTTATCAATGTATTTCTTTTTAACATCTAGTAAAAACATCTAGTAAAAACACATTTGGTCAAGACTTTCACTTCACATACACGTAGGTTCGGCTCAGTTCCATGGTGCAGCACCTTGGGTACATATTTCTGCAATTGTCCTTGACCGACCAATACCATGTGAATTTGGTAAAGGAAACTGTGTGGAAACCCTTCGTATGTGTGTTTATGTATAT
>NC_068982.1:90569307-90573234 GCF_001194135.2 Octopus bimaculoides | reverse complement strand
CGTTCCTCTAAACTAGGGGTTCGTTCGAAGATAGCCCTAAACTGAGTACTGGGACGATTTTTCGACTAACAATACAAGGAGTGCTCCAACATGCCGCAGTCCAATGACTGAAAGAAGTAAGACTATATATGTGTGTGCGTGCGTGTGTGTGTGTGTGTGTGTGTGTGTGTGTGTGTGTATGTTTTGTGCGTGTGTGTGTGTGTGTGCATGTGCGTTGCGCTTGTGTACGCGTTTGTGTCTGTGTGTGTGGAGTGTGTGTATGTGTATGTGCGCGTGTGTGTGGTGACAAATGCAGTGTTGATGTCTCACATGAGTGAATTCATATTGCTTGTAATCTATTTTTTCTCCCCAGAAACAGGTTGTTATATTCTTCAAAAGCAAATCGATATACTTGCGTAGAGAATATTTGGAACAATGACCAGAACAGTAGGCTACTGAGATAAACTATTTTGTTGTTTTGCTATTCTAACTTGAAATAGTTGCAGAACCAACATTCCCATGCTCCTCGATTTCGTCGATAAAGTCTCCGTTATTGAAATCGAGGATAAGCCCTAGGTGCGCAGGTTTATGATCAAAGACCTTTCAGCCTTGATCATACCCTGTTTTTGTCTATATCTTTAACAATAGTATCGTTTATTTAAAAAATATCATAATGTGTGATTTGAAGGTATGTGGTTGCTATTTATAAGAGACCGAACAACTAGATATAGGTTTCTATCAGTATATATATAAGTAAATACCTGTTGTAGACTCAGCACTATAAATTCCGTTCATCATAGCATTTACGATTATTTTCTCTTGTTAGAGAAATCAATACATTTACAAACAGTGCGGTGCATATGATCGGTCAAACATTTCGACTCTGCAATCCCATTTATTCCTTAGGTTATTGCCCTTTTCATTTCTTATGAAACAGTAAAAAAAGCCATCAAAAATTCGAGTCACTGAGTTTATGAGAGAGAGAAATCGTTCAGATATTCAAATTGGATAGTTTAATGGTTTCAATGATGAGGCTACGAATCAAACTCTTTACCATTCTGTCATACTGCATCTATTCCGTGGTATAGAATATAAACTACACAAATTAGAGCTTGAATCTCATCGTCATTCTAAAACTTCCTCCATGATGTGATAAAAAAAGAAATTCATCTATTCTGAGTGCATTGTCCCATGTATGCAAACATATGGCTAGACTTACACAGTTACAAGAAACTAGTCTTTTCATCAACTCGTGCCTGATAAATATACACATAATGCATCTGTGTCAGAAAAATATCGGTTCAAACATTACTGATTTTTTAAAAATTCAATACTTAACTTATATACAGTGTCTGATGACTTGATAGATATTTTGTGAAACGCAAAATACAAAAAATTGTTTCCCTATCAACTGGTTTCAGTAAACGGTCCTTTGCTGAATAAACTGTAATTTGAAGTAAAATATTTTGTTAATAGTGTTTCTGATTTAGGCACAAGACCAACAACTTTTGCGGAAAAAGTTAATCGATACAACCAATCCTAGCTTTACTGGGATCGATCGTATCGACTTGTATTTTGATTTATTCATCTCGGAAGAATGAAGGAAGGAAAATAAAATTTAACCTCCGTGGGGTTTGAACTCAGTTCTAAACTACCGGGAAAAATGCAACAAATATTTTTTCAGCCACTAACGATTCTGACAATCGATTGGCCTTAATGTTTTCTAATATAAAACATTGGTAATCATCCGAAAAATAAGTGACATGCAAATGAACCGGAAAAGAATCATTTTACATCAGTTTCGGATTAATGGAAAGGAAATAAAAAGCCAGAACTGAACGTTTTCTGAAAAACAAACAACGAAAATTAGTTTTGCATTTCATCTGTATTGAGAATATTCAACGAATTCGATGTGAACTTAAAAGCAAGCAAATTTCTACCGGGAAATATTTGTTGTAATTAAATCTAATGAGAATTTCCAAATTAAATGAGTTTGCTATACCTTCTTATATGTGGCGATTGTTCGAAAAAAGTAACATTTGAAGGCGTTTAGATACAGTATAAAACGAAGTAAATATTATCAGCAAATATGATCTTTGATTTCTTGATCGAAGGAATTAACAACTTAATGGCGATAATAAAATTAACTGTAAATAAATTCAGTTACAGCATTTCATTTTCCTTTAATGTCAATATACTTATTCAAGACTGAATGTTTCCGGTATACATCTCCAAAACAATAATATCAATATCGATAAAGAAAGAAAAGAAAAAGAAAAAATGACCAAAAATGTGTTTCCAGTTTAACGATGGAATGTACTTTAATAGTCAGAGTGTGTAACGTTTCAATAGCAGTGGAACTCTTCTTATAAACTAAGATGACATTTTCATTAAATCTTTCGTTCACCTTTAACAAGAAGAAAATAACAGCACCTTAAGGTCAAAGTGATATTTTCAGAATGATTTTCTACTTTCTTTAGAATATCATAAAATTAACGATTTTATGATGATGACGTGATAATGTGTCAAGTAGCACTTTCTGTAAGGATATCTGCTACTTCTTGGTTTCATCTTCGGAACTGAGGATAGCTTTGTGATTACATGTGCGTGCAGCGATGCTCATAAGGTATCAATTACAAACAGTAATAATAATCCAGACCGTAATCTACTGGCAAAGTTAAACGCGACATTTAAGGATTTTATTTACTACTTTATTGCAGCTTCAATTTACTTTCGTCAGGATTGCTGAGATGTTAAATTCAACATCCCAAATCTTACAAACGAATAAATTTACCATAAGGATGCTGGATTGACAAATGCTACTACAGTATATAGTTACGTACTTTCATATTCAGGCTTCAAATTCCACCTCGGTTGGACTTTGCTCTTTGTCCTACCGATGGTCGATAAAATGAAATAGCCATCTAATACGAAATCAGTGTAAACGACTGTACGACTACGCAAAACTCTTGGCCTTGGGTCTTTACTAAAAATCAGTTATACCACACTGTGAATATTTTCCATCAGTAAGCGATTGTAATCCAGAGTACCTATTCATAGCTCGGAACAGTAAATTGTTTGCCGGTGAAATATCATTTCGATGAGCTTCACGCATATAATAGGTACTGAACGAACAAGTCCTGTGAATGATGAAACCACTATATTGCAATTCTGAAAATCTTAGTTATTAGCCATATAAACATGCTTTTGGAAACTTCATATATTACATTAATTTTATCGTCTCCTTTTTTTGGAAACTGCATAAACTTTACGTCAGTTGAAGGAAAAGAGAAAAGACAGACACACACAGGCACACACGCACACACACACAAGCGCGTGCGCACACACATATATGCACATGTATAGATGATGTGTATAGATATATATGTGCGTGTGTGTATATATGTATATATATATGCATACATATATGTATGTATGTATGTATGTATGTATGCACACACACACACACACACACACACACACACACACACACACATATATATATATATATATATATATATATGAACGCACACACATACTGAATGACATTCTGAAATAAATTCTTTCAATACAGACTGTAAACAACGAAAGTCAAGTAGACTGATATGAAAAAAATTCTCTAGGATTAATAAATTTTATGGAAAAGCTTCTATGAGATTCAGAATTTCTGTTTTGAGATTTATAATTATTATTGCAAATTAATTTCACTTAATTGAATAGCATAATATCAAAAGAACTCGCAGTTAAAGATAATTCGAACGAAAATTAAAATAAGTCGTAAAGCGACTATTATTTTGATATAGTAAATTCACTGTGGAGAAAAGGAGATAGCTAAACTATTTACGGGCTCATTCACTTGGTTTCAAATCCTTTTATACGCGAAAGAGTAAATACTTCCTTAAATATTTATTGTCCTATGCTTAAAAAAGAAATATTTTCTGATATTCT
>NC_068982.1:90567583-90568970 GCF_001194135.2 Octopus bimaculoides | reverse complement strand
ACTTAATTGAATAGCATAATATCAAAAGAACTCGCAGTTAAAGATAATTCGAACGAAAATTAAAATAAGTCGTAAAGCGACTATTATTTTGATATAGTAAATTCACTGTGGAGAAAAGGAGATAGCTAAACTATTTACGGGCTCATTCACTTGGTTTCAAATCCTTTTATACGCGAAAGAGTAAATACTTCCTTAAATATTTATTGTCCTATGCTTAAAAAAGAAATATTTTCTGATATTCTTATGGATGTAGTTGTTTTGATATATTTGCTCAAAATACCATGTCTTAATGTCTGGATTGTCATATCGTGAAGGCCTTTGCGCGTAATTCTGCACAACCAGGGCTTAGCTGGTGGTAATCAACAACTATAGGGTAAATTTGGTGCTGACATTATTGTATTTTTGTTCCAGCTTCGGCTTATAAATGAAGCAGGTACACAAAGGATAAAACGTTAAAGCGCTTACATGTCGAATCACTTGACATAGTCATGCTACTACTGGTGTATTTCTAATTAGTAGGTTATAACACCTACCAATGGTTATACTTCCGGTTCGACAACGTCATTCATTATTCTACAACATCCATGTTTAGAAGTCGTGGTCTTGCTATAATCCTATCAAGAGGGTTAGACTGGCTTTTATCGTACATGAAACTTTCCGTAATACAGATTTATTAACGTACACACAAACACATGCATCGACACGCAGATACTGTGTGTGTGTGTGTGTGTGTGTGTGTGTGTTTGTGTGTGTATGTGTGTGTGTGTGTGTGTGTACTGAATCCGTCTCGCCCATAGGTACGCTTCACTTATTCATGGAATGATGAGATGCCAATGATGATTCTCATTCTTAAGCTTGTGGGTTCGATTACTAAAGCGAGAGACGCGTGTATCCTTCAGCAAGGCACTCCATTTCACATTACTTCAATCAACTTAGATGAAATGAATACAAACAGACACAATTACTGCTGTAACCCTTTCCCCCATCTTCTACTCCATATTGGGGTTTGCTGGGTCAAGAGCCGCCTTATTTCTATCTGCTTGCCACTGCAGAGACACCTAAAACTAGTAGAGAACGCATAATACACAGTACCCAAAAAGTACGATTACGAGTGACTGGTATATACACGCATAGATACACAGATACATACATAAATGCATACATACATGCATACATACATACATACACACACACACACACACACACACACACACACACACACACACACACATATATATATATATATATATATATATAAACCACGATTTATACGGGATTAGAAGTGTTCGTAAACCGAGGTACTACTGTATTGAATGAATACGAGAAAGACGGGAGATAAAGTACGGTTTATTCGTGATCGGAGTTGTTAGAAAACCGAGGTTTTACT
>NC_068982.1:90556642-90565147 GCF_001194135.2 Octopus bimaculoides | reverse complement strand
GTGTGTGTGTGTGTGTGTGTGTGTGTGTGTGTGTGTGTGTATACATGCACACGCACATAATTTCATTGAGTACTTTGAAAGTGTGATAGAAAATATTTATTGAAATTTTTATATATGCTTCTTGACATTTTCCACCTGTCATTCCATTAATTATATAAACATACATACATGCATACGTACATACATACATACATACATACATACATACATACATACATACATACATATATGGGCAAATACATTTTTAGTTTTCAGTGACAGGTTTAGCTTTCGAAAGACGACTTAGCGTATATCTCCCTAATATTCTCACCCCCATCCCCACGAAGAATGAATATGTTATAAGTTTTTGTATGGAAACTAAATATATCGATAACTTTGTGTAAGCCACACAGTATAATCATATCTGTTAACGATCATGATTATCATGAATAAATGTATAGAAAGGCATCAGAATGAAATGTATAGTCATAAAATTTGTAGAGATGGTACCCGGCTAACAATCCATTGATAAACCATCATAGTCGCCGTGTTAATTCGTTCGACAACAGTCAGTATGGAAGCCGTTAACATGTTAATGGTAGAAGATAGAGCATATATTTGGGCTTTTGATGCTAAATTATGTTTGTGGATTGGACAATGCTGTCTACGTTTATATATTCGCCAGTCGTTTCTTTACGCTTCTCCCCCAAATCTAGTACAACACAGTTGAAATATTAATTCAAATTGCATATTCCATCTAGAAGAATATGGGGAAAACCGTACGTTTCGAAAACTTCATGACAATGCTTCTTTCCAACTCAGTTGGATTCGTGTATTATTTATTATTTTCCCCTAGCTCTCTTTCATTATATTTCTGAATGAATATATCTACGAATACACACACACACACACACACACACACACACACACACACACACACACACACACACACACACACACACACACACACACGCACACACACACACACGCACACACACATACACCCCCCCACATATATATATGAGTGGGGCACAGATGTGCGTATGCAGGAGCGATATCATAAGACATCATACAACACACGGAATAATTAATCATAGGTATGTTCCCTTAATTCTCTCTTAATTTCTTATGTGTAATTAATCCTAACACTCTCACATACAGAACCAAGCAATTCTGATATATACAGGATGGGGAACCAACTCTTGGAAAATGATAGATATTTCACCAAGTTGCTTATTTTACAACAACTAGCAACCTGACAGAAATATAATTTTAACACAGGTTTATAAATGTATAAAGAGACAACTTATTCAATATGTTCGCTTTCATTGTCCACCACAGCCTTCACACGCCGCCTGCAGGTGTCACAACTCTTCATGATGAAATACTCTGACATGTTTCCCACTCTTCCCTTAGGACTTCCTTAAGATGATCAACACTTGGATGCGAAGTTCTGTTGGTAGAATGCTTCAATTTCCCCCATACGGCATAGTCCAGGGGATTCAAGTCTTGGCTGGAGAAAGACTAGAAGTTGGCAGACCAAAAGTCAGTGAAGTTGTCTTCGCAGAATGTCTACAATTCGTTCGACGTATGAGCAGGAGCACCGTATTGGGTACACACATTTACCGTTGGGGTAGCTAGACTTCCGCCAAGGCAAAACCTTAAACTGCAGGACTTTATAGTAAACTTTTACCCAGACTTGAAAAAAAATGAAGAGGCATCTTTTTTACATCAGACGCCATGACTTGAGTTGGGTCCTTGTTCCTAAAGGTTCCTTTTACTTCAGAAGGTGACTTAGCAATGCATCGATCATCGGGACAGTTTGAAACAGCATCAACGGTAAAGATTTTTTCATCTGAAAAGATTTTGACGGTTTGTCAATTGTGCTTCAGATATCGTAACACTTTTTTGGCCTTTTCATGCTTTTGCCTTTCATTGCATGGGTCAATGGTTGTCTCGGGGTCCTCACGTATGTCCCCAACTGTAAATCAGTGTGTACAGCAGTTCTGATGGTCTTTGGATCGGTTTCCATGTCCATGGACAGTTTTCTCATGGCTGTTGTTGGGTCTTTCGAAATTTTGGCTTTGCAAGATGTAAGAAATGCATTACTATAGATTTTCCTTTATGCCTCTACTTCCTGGCTTTCTCTTGATGCAGCATTCATATCAAGCATTCAGTTCTTTACTTTGTAGACAGTGCTCACAGATGCCCCAACAATTTCAGCAATACGTCTAATCGCAACCCCGGCACAAAGCAAATCTGCAATGCGTTGTCTTTTGGTTTCTTGAGTGAACATGTTAGATCGTATGACTAGAATCTCTGCTTAAATTAACTCTATATACCTCCACCCTGAAATAGAAAAGAATAGTTTAGTATTTACACTCAGGAATATTTGAAAAATAAGGCTTCCAAAACATTCCAAGTTTTGCTGACCCACTTGTATGAATTTTTTTATTATTCTTCCTATTTACATTACCAAATGTTCAGTTTGGAGCAATACTGTTCCTGAGTCCACTAACGTTTCGCATGTCTGTGCTTCTCATGTCCCGTGGCTGGATGTGGTTCCTTTCATGTGTTTTGTACATCAAAAATTTGGATCATTAGTTTTATTTATTTTTTTTTGTTTTTGTATTTTTATCCTTCCAAGGGCGTGTTACACTGTCCATATAGCAATAGTTACCCAATGTCACATGATGAAAGGCTGGTATTACTAGCAAGAAAAGTTGCCTCAGCCTTTTGGTCCTCCACTTCTTCGTCGTTTGTTTCCCGCTTTTGGATTTCTGGCACTGAAGGCGTGGCGAGTCTTTTCGAAGGTGCAACGGATGGTATATTGGAAACAACAGCATCTAGGTTCTGTTTACGTTGTTACTGATTATCTCACCGTCTGTCTGTTTGTCTGTCTGTCTGACTGTCTCTCTCCTTGATCTTCAGAGCAGAAGGACATGTGCTACTTTCACATATGTAATAGTTGGGATTTCTGTCTTGACCACCCCTCTGTCATATCGCTTATCTTTTTGCACCTCTCATGGGGCATACCTGTATATATTTGTGATAGTCATGAGTAATAAAGACCCGAAGGCCAATGGAGACCCAACCTGATTACATATCCTTTTTGATCATCAAGGCCAGGAGACCCCAAACTTTTTAGACCATCGACTCCTTCATGGAATCCTTGAACCCTCATAGACACCCTGGCATGTACATGAAAATAAATTAATAGTAATAATTAAATAGATGTGCATTTATCGACACCCCTTGAATTGTCCCATCCACCCCCAGGGGTTGATAACGACCGCTTTGAAGACCCCTGATCTAGGTGCTAACAACCTTGCCATACTGTGCTTCAAAGTTCATGACAATCCAAAGATTAACATTCCAATATATTTTCCATATACTACGAAGACAAGCCTGTGGACAAATGTTTGGTGCACTACCTTGGCAACTCAATCTACTTCGTATTCACTTTCGAAGACCAGGCACACACTAGATTTTTCATTGCGAGCTACAAAACCCCACTCATCGGGTTAGGATTCCTTCGTAGGGGTTACACACAAACTCTTTTCTCTTTCAAACTTCAAAATATCTCTCACATGGCAGTACGCTGTCAATAAAAACAGTAATAAAATATGCGGGAAATTGCATTTTATTCATAAACAAATTGCATAACTAGCGTGAATATTGTGGGTGATATTTATAGATAAGGGTATATTCTGAAAACACTGATCAAAACAAACAACTTGACGTATACAACTGTTTATTGTTTAGTCCCTTAAACATTTAACAGTAATATGCATATAGAAAAATAGATTCCAAAAGAAATACTAAAGCGAATTATAAAGTATAGTAAAACTCAATGCATTGAATTTCTGAAGCTGTAATCTGGTATAGCTATAACTTGTACGATACAAACGAAGCGCGAAACACATAGTCTCCTCACTGTCGAATGACGTAGAAAATTGGTTTAGAATTAACTGAAACTTTTTCTTTGAATCTGTAAATTACAACGAAGAAATCAACTCACATGCAAATGTTTTAAAAAGACTGTCGTTCGATATAGAATACTTTCGGTTTTTCTCTAGAGGTAATGTTAAGCTTCTCCTCTCTCAAACTTTGGAATTTGCCTCACGGCAGTAAGATATTGCTGTAAACAATATAGATAGCAAATACGTAAACAATTATCATCATATATGAGCACAGATGGGCACAAACACCTGAAGACATATTTACGAGGGTATGTATGTGTCTTGTTATAACTTATAGTTCATACAACGTTGTTGCAGTCAGTTTAACTGGATCTCTTAGATGCTTTGGAAAGCTGTTATCTAATTGTCTGCTTTAAGTACTATACAGTTGCATTACAGATTTATGAAGTAGTTATATGCGGAAGCAAGTTTGGTATCTATTGGCAGTGTCATTATTCCACTTATGCCGAAAGTTAAAGGAGACCCTAAACGTTTTCTCGTCTTCTTATGTGTGCGTTTGTGTAATATAATATTGACTCAGATTTGAGTTGAATTAATGTAGTCGCTACCTGGAGATACTAGTTCCAATCTTCAGGTTGTTTTTGGTAAGTGTCTATACCACTCAGGTGTGGTTACTTAGCTCCTGATAAATATGACTTGGCATGAATTATAGATTCCACATAGACATCAGTCAGTTTGATAATGAACCTCTATAAAAGTTTTAATCAAATTCTTCTATAAAAATTTGTTGAAAGCCTTTGCGAAGATATTTGTCAAGGCCTATCAAAATGCACTTATACGTTAAAAGAAGTAACTAAAAAAAGAATAGATTTTTTTCAAATATTAGTTGGCAGTTGAGGTGGCATGCTGGTAGGATTGTCAGTACGTCAAACAAATTACTCTCAGGCTTCCTACTCTCGCCATACCTAGTTCAAATCGTGTCGGAGTCAACTTTGCTTTTTTTGTCCCTTTGGAGTCGATGAGATAAAGTACAAATCAAATACTTGGGTCGACGTAATCGCTTTCCTGTTAACCCTCAAAATTGCAGTCCTTTACCTAAATTAGAAAGAAATATTGACGGTAGAAAATAATTAACTATGAAAAGTGTATTCATAGCATTACCACTAAAGTGGTTTTATTTATAAGATTGTTTAATAATTGAAAATATAAAAACATGTCTGCACATATACCAAAGTCCAATGTCACATTTATTTCTGGTAAAGCACTTATTGTTTCTTCCCATGTAGAGTGTGATGATTTCTTGAATATCATGGCTAAAAGTGAAGGTCTATATGATAGGTACGACCATACAATCTATCTATCTATCTATCTATCTATCTATCGATCAATCTATCTGTTTATCTATTTATCTTAATAACAAGCAAAATATACATTTTGGTGTCAAACATAATAAGGAGTCAAATGGGTCGAAGAATGTTATTTAATTTAATGTAAACTTTTCAGATGGGTCCCTTTTGACCATTACGTTTTATTTAGGAAGCCACATGTCCAATCCTCTTGTTTAAGTCGGTCCTTTCATAGCTTTATTTATAAAAGCCCAAGGAAAAATTCAGCGCAACCAAACAATAAACTTGAATTGTCTACACTGTTGGAAAAACTGTCATGCAGTTTCTTCTATGTGTGTTAATTATTAAAGTATTTTCTTTTTCATTAGTTTATCATTCTTCTCCTTGTAGAAGAGCTAATTCGGTTCTTGTGCGTTGTTTGTGAAAATAACATTTACTGTGGAAAGTGAGTATTAACCTATTTACCGCTAGGAATGTAGTTAGGCAGTGAGGAAGAAAAAAGATTTCTCTTTTATTTCAACTTCATTGTTGAAATATATTCATTACTGTATTTGTTGAGGTAGTGAGAACAGAAACATTAAGCATATATACCCAATAGTACTCGGGTTGCGATAAGAAAATTTAAAAGCTTAAGGAATATATGATTCAAAAGGTCTTCGGTACCTATTGTATTTTACTCGTTAATCTATACGAATTATTTGATATACTTATATGGATTATATGATTAATGGGCGCTTCATGTCTTGGTTGGTGTTGATTACTGCGAAAATTTTCATTATGATTAGAAATGAACCGCCATGTTAATATACGATGAATAGTATTGTATATATAGTATTCACAGAAAAGTGCAGATTACCTGAATACATGTATTAATACTGCTGAGTACCTCATACATACTGTTCAGAGTTTCGAGAAAAATTAAGTACGACAAAAGGTTCTATAAGAAAACGAAATATACAATAAAATGTTATTCGTTTGACGCAGCAACTATCAGCTAAACACGTTTTGTCAGAATAAGCTTTAGTCGGAGATACTATGTTGGATAAACTTAGTCCCCAAAATTGGTCCCGGTCATATCTAACTTAATAGCATCATCTGACAGAATCTCTTAAGTCATATTTAAGTCAAGTTTTGTGATATCATGGCCCATTCCAGTAGGGAGTTGTTGACTGAAATGTATGCAGGTATAAGTGGTTTGTCTGGAATACCTTGAAGAAACTTGTCCAGATATCGTTTGAAGATAATGAAATCTTTTCCTCTTGTTTATTTCGGGATAATGTTAAGTAGAGCAGGGTCTGTTAGGGAAAATTGTGTTGTGTGATTGAATAGTGTAGCCCCATGTGACATGTGGCCCCATCCTTTCTGAATACATTCTGAATTTGATGTAAAGGTCGTTTGAGCAATGATGATGGTATATCCTCCACGTGGTGCAAATCAGGTAGTACTCACAGCGGTGTTAGAGACAATAAAGTTTCAATGACCAATAATCAAGATCAGTCATGTCATATAAAAATATGTCCATTCTAAAGTACAACAAAATATAACCCCCTGCATAGAATTAATTATGTATATATGAAGAAGGGCACACGGCCAACAGTTTTGAGGGAATGTAATTAGTGAACTAAATCTACTTGAATGACATTGATATAATATAATATTTATGCTAAGCCAAATACGTGCATTATATTTTCCTGATTAGAGAAGAAAAAGAAACGGAGTTAAGGATCAACTTGTTCAGTCAATTTGATTTTGTGGAACTTCATAATTTTCAACACACACACACACACACACACACATATATATATATATAAGCCATTCTCTGACGTTCAATCCCTGATGGAATTTTAAGGGGCACCTTCGTGACAGACAGTTTGTCTTAGACACGATCGATTCCATGTACGAAACAGAAAGAAAAAGAGACAGACAAATAGACAGATAGACAGACAGATAGATAGATAGATAGATAGATAGATAGATAGATAGATAGATGGATAGATAGATAGATAGATAGATAGATAGATAGATAGATAGAGAGCGAGAGAGAGAGAGAAAGAGAGAAGAAAGAGAGAAAGAAAGAGAGAAGAAAGAGAGAAAGAAAGAGAGACTGAAAGAAAATAAGGTGAAGCGAGAGGGGAGACATGGGTGAAAAGAAATAGAGGAATAGATTCAATACAGAATTGACACTTATCGTGTTCGAAAGTGTTTAGGCCAAAGTTGAGATCGGCGTTATTTGAACTTTTGTTAGTTTTCTCCGGAAATATTTGTCAGTCTCTCAACACCCTTAGAGAAAATTGTCTCTGCTCCAAAACTTCCTGCTTATAATGTTTCGCAACAATGTTATAGAATTTGAATCTCAACGTTGGCAAGAACCACATGATTACTTGTAACACCATTGGTGAGTTGTACTGTCAGACGTAAGCTGTAGATGTACGTTTAACTGTTGCAATAGACGGCTTTTATTTGACATGTCAAGCGAGACGAGAACTGTCCACTTTGCAGCTGGAACACATTCTTTAGTAGACATTTCTACACATCGCTGTACGTCAGTATCACATTTTGATTATTTACCATCAAGCAAGCAAGACTGTGTGACTAGCAGTTTGCTTTGCAGCCACATAGTTTCGGGTTCAACCCCACAGCATAACACCTTGGGCAAGTGTCTTTTAGCAGAAACATAAGCCGACAAATTCCTTGTAAGATTGTGAGTGAATTTGGTTGACGAAGATGAGTAAAACCTGTCATATATAAAAAGAGGCTTGTTTCCAACGTCATTGTTTCCGGAATCAGTACCCAGCGTGACATCTCGAGCAAATGTCTTGTCCTATAACCCAGGGCCGATTAAAGCCTTGTGAGTAGACTTAGTGGACGGAAACTGTCTGAGGGGTATATGTATACTCTTTTACTCTTTTACTTGTTTCAGTCTTTTTGACTGTGGCCATGCTGGAGCACCGCCTTTAGTCGAGCAAATTGACCCAAGGACTTGTTCTTTGGAAGCCTAGTACTTATTCTATCGGTCTCTTTTGCCGAACCGCTAAGTTACGGGGACATAAACACACCAGCATCGGTTGTCAAGCGATGTTGGGGGGACAAACACAGACACACAAACACACACACACATAAATATATATATACATATATACGACAGGCTTCTATCAGTTTCCGTCTACCAAATCCACTCACAAGGCTTTGGTCGGCCCGAGGCTATAGTAGAAGACACTTACCCAAGATGCCACGCAGTGGGACTGAACCCGGGACCA
>NC_068982.1:90554833-90555826 GCF_001194135.2 Octopus bimaculoides | reverse complement strand
GCATATGTATAAATGTATATATATGTCCGTGTGTCTGTGTGTGCGTGTGTGTGTGTGTGTACAGGAGTTGGGCAAAATAATGGAAACACCTTAAAATTTCAAACAAATTTATTTTAATATAGGGTAGGATCGACTTTGGCAGTAATCGCAGCTTGAATGAGGTAAAGACTCGTACAAAGTTTGAATTGTTTCCAAAGGAATTATTGTCCATTCTTCAGCTAAAATAGTCTCCAGGTCTTGTTGTGATGATGGTAGAAGATATCGACTCCTCATTTGTTTTTCTAAAATGCACCATAAATGTTCAATAATATTGAGATCTGGGGACTGTGGTGGGCAGATATGATGTTCAACTTCACTAGAATGTTCCTCGTAACATTCAGTAACAACTTTAGTTGTTTAAATTGGTGCATTATCATCCTGAAAGATTGCGTTTCCCTCCGGAAACAGTTCCGCAACCATAGGATGAATTTGATCAGATAAAATGCTTAAATAGTCTTGACTATTAATTCTGCCATGAAGGGAAACCATTGGGCCGGCAGATTTTCAAGATATAGCCCTCCAGAACATCATAGGTCCTCCTCCATGTTTAATTGTTGGGCAGTCTGGGTCAAATGATTCTTTTATCTGTCTCCACACGTATACTTAGTCGGTGATCGGAAATAAGGTAAAGGATGATTCGTCCGAAAAGATAATATACTTCCACTGCTTTAGAGTCCAATTCTGTTGGTTTTAACTCCACTCTAAACATTTTGCAACGTTTGATTTTGTTTTCTAATTGCAGCCCTCCCGTGAAATCCGGCTTTGTGCTGTTCCCAGTGAACAGTTTTGTGGAAACTGGGTTCTCGAAGTAGTCATTAAGTTGTACAGAAATTTTGGGAGTTGTTCTTTTGTGATCCTTTCTTAGAATTTGCGTAAGAAACCGGAGTTTTGTTTTGCCGAGGAGATTTTTCTCCTCTTTATCAAAGTTGTCATTACTTTCGAGACAGTACTTCT
>NC_068982.1:90542789-90552789 GCF_001194135.2 Octopus bimaculoides | reverse complement strand
CGAGGTTGACCGTAGGGGATTTCCTGGTCAGTCGGTATGGAGTGTGCTTATAGTCGTTGGAACGAAAGGAAAGAGGATAGGACTGGCAGCAGGAAGAGCCTCTATTTGGTTATGCAGCAAGAGAGAAGACTTAAACTAGAAGCTAATTGGAGATGATGAGCTGTGATTCGGCCATCTCTGCTGACACAGTGAGATGATGTTTGAGTTCAGGGATGAAACGGCCGATGTTCCTGTCCGATGACACCCCCCTCTTCCTGGTCAAAATTCTTTCCACTTTGGTGAGTAGAACAGAAACACCTTCTCCTAGGTGTTATCAATAATATATATAAATATACATGTGTGTATATGTGTATGCACACACACACATAGACACACACACACACACACACACACACACACACACACACATATATATATATATACATATATATATACATACATTCATGTAAATATATATACACACACAGACATAGAGACAGAGAAGGGGAGAGATAGAAAGTGATAGATAGATAAATCGATAGAGAGATAGAGAGACTTATAAAAGAAGTACTGGGGCAGAACTTATTTGACCGACTAAACCCTTCATGTCTATACTCCTGCATGTCCGCAGTCAATGACTTAATTAAGCAAGTATAAGAATATGTTAAAAGTGCATAAGAATGAGATAATTTATATTTAAAGACATACGTTCACATACACATGCAATATGAAAGGGAGAGAGAACGCTAGGTGGTGCAGATTAAATCAATGCCTTTCAATATTTAATTCGTAGCTGACGATTAAAGCTGATTCTGGTTTATTAGTGGAAAGCAGTAGACAAGACAAAAGAAACAGCGAGGTGATATTTAATTGCAATATATTGACCAGGGTTTAGTGATGTAATTCCAGAGTTTATGCGTATATTTAAAGATTGGAAGCTGTTGGAAAGCCCTTGTTTATAGTATTGACCACATACTGAGCTTTATATTATTTTAGAGATATACTTTTATTTTCACGTATATGAAACAATTATGTAGAACTTAATGTGAACTATTACATCTTTATTGACTCAGGTGTAAATTATTGACTCAGGTGTAAATTATTGACTCAGGTGTTTCCTTATGAGTTTACTCAGTGTAAAATAATATTGGTTATGTACTTAGATAAAGAGAAAACGTAACTCATTACTTCTGAAAAACAATGTATTGGTAATAATTGACAAATACTCGTCGTTAATATAAATCTTTATACATTTATGACTAAAAGTAATCGAATAAACATTGAATCTTTTGTTTAGTAAATCGAAGTTCATTCTTTAAACATCAGTTTTCAAATTAGAGAGAAAGAAAATGCGTTTGAATTACAAATTTAATTTATTTTCCTTAAGGTAACACCTCAACTAGAATAGATGGAGGTTCCAAAATTTTCGAAATTTTTCCAAATTTCAAAGCGTTAGGAATATTAGATTTAATGTCCACGAACTTCACAATGCAATGAAAAACATGGCTACATATTTACCGAGGAGGGACTGAGATTCTGTGGCAATGTTCATCCTTTTTAGAGAGCATTTCCAGCGAATAGGAAATAAATCACCTTCAACCGGAAATCGAAAATACAATGTTCACTGAGATGTGATTTATAAGCCAGAAAGTAAATGGACGTAACAGAATCTAGGAAGGTGTTTTACCTCAGGCTCTGGCGTGTCTAATACCTAATGTGATGAAAATTATAAAGAGACGAAAATAAAAGCAGTGGATGGTAGAAAAAAACAGAATGGATGAAATATCAGTGGAGAAGGACATGGAGAAAGAGAATGTAGAAGCCAAAAATGAAGATGAAGAATATGAAGAATTGCTGTTTTCCTTTTGTATCTCGTTATCGCTAATAACAGCCATCACTTGTGTTTTGTTTCGTGTATGTAGTGCAATCTACGCGTAAACAACTTTAACTGAGATTCTATGAAGATAACATAATATTGCTACCAACATCACCACTACGACTACTATCGTTAAAACTACCAACATCATGATCATCAATAAAATCACTGTATTCACTTTCATCATTATTATCAACACCGTTACTTACTACAATTGCACACCAATAGAGAAAAGCCGGCGTTTTTACTATCCATATAAAGGCGTTAATCTGGACTTTAGAGTTATCTGGTTATTGACATTTGTGAAATCAAATCGAAGTTAGCATATCGTTTATTTTCCCTCTACTCGGCGATTTTAACACCCATTACTCAGAAGGACAGAAAAAACAAAATATGAAAAATGCAAAAACAGAATTTATATTTATGGTAATAGTTTGGGTGTTTGAAACTCCGAATACTTTTTTTTTTCCTATGCAAGGTGCATTACAGAAGTGTTGAGACCAGTTTAGGAGAGCCAGTTATGACTGTTCTTGATTATTGCAATTTCAGTACGTTATTATTATACATCTGATAGGATGGCCTACATATTTTTGTTATTCCAGATTGAAGGAGACGGTTGTAACAGAATCTTGAATACCGTTTGTCTCAGCTGACTAGTTTGAAGAATGCAGTTGGGACGTTTGGAAGCTCGTATCGTGTCAGATTGGGCACAAACAATACAAAAACTTATGAAATGCTCTAGACTGCTTATGAATTAAATTTTTCGCTGGCACAAGGGTTTCAAGGACGGTGGGAATGTAGGGAGAGACTTTGAGAATTGTGGAAAGAAGGGGGACATCAGAACATCAGAGCTGGTTTAGAAAATTTACAATTTTCTAGATGAAGAATGTCGTGTGCTTTTAAAAACAGGTACAAAGACATCGACTCCAGTACGAGAACAGTTCTTTATTTTACCAACACTGGAATGATGAAAAGTCAAAACTGACCTCCATGAGGATTTGAACTTAGAATGTAAAGAGCTGAAAGAAATGCTACAAAGCATTTTCGCTGAAGCTCTAACGATTCTGCCACCTCGCTACCTCTTTTAGACACAAGCCCAGCAATTATTCAGAGAATAAGAATGCAAATAATATTTTTTTGTTAATTTAGACACAAGACCAGCGATTTTGAGGTGAGTTTGGTTGAAGGAGAATGGAATAGAAGCAAATAAATCGGTACTCAACCAATTCAAGGCTTTTTGGTGGCGGTGATGGTGATGGTGGTGAGGGCTCCATATATTGTAGCAAGGAGAGTAGTCCTGGTGATCTGACCGGAATACTTAAAGCAAATTAAATTCCGCTAATCACACTCAAAGACTCTGCGGTGGTATTAAACTGAGTGACAGAATAAGTTTACTAATCAAGGAAACCATGGTGGGATATGATCTAAAAATGGAAATAACCGGAACTAACACCGCAAAACAAACAGTTTGACGCTCTAACAATGGTCTGTACAAGTCTATTGTCCGAGACTGTTATATTATTTATCGAATCCAGAAATCCCGCAAGGGACACGAGATGAATATATTTTTCCTCCGCGCGTATATTTTATAGTTATACTCATAAATGAAACCACAACAATGTATATGTATAACAAAATGCAGAGAAAATAACCCGGATTTTAACATAACGATGGACTCCATCCGATTAGCTAACTTAAAATAATGCATTCTCAAGACCTTCAAAGTATACAAAATGGAAATATAACTTTTGAAAGAAACAGTACACAACGAAAGGGCATGCGACGAACACAAAACAAATAACAAAAATAAAGATATTTTGTTCGGAGGTTTCAAATATTTACGTAACACATACAAAACAATCAAGAATAAAACCAAACTCAGCATAATAAAGTCCATTCTGCTATACCTACAGAATCCAAGCTAAAACAATGCAAATAAAAAGAATTATGGGATTAAAAATACAAAAACTCCCTAAGGGCGATATCGTGGACTTGACTTTCCAAAGGTGGAAGTAAAGAATTAAAAATAAAAACAAATAAATTTTATGGGGCAGCGAAATTGAGTCCTATGGATAAAATTCAACGATAACAAATAAAAAGCACAAAACTAGCAGTTACTTACTCAATGAAAAATGACACGAACAATATTGTGTCAAAGTTAAACGAAATAATCTATACAACAACCGTTATATGTATATTTTCTCAGATCTACATATACAGAAATATAAAAATACAAGTAAAAGGCATGGAGAAATAATGTAAAGAAGAAGATGGGAAATAAGAGAAAATATCTCATAATCCTTCAATGGGATCAATAACCTAATGACTCTAGTGAAAACCTAAAGGATAAACAAATACCTTCTGTCGGGTTGTAACATTATTGTAGTCATCAAAATCAAAGGACTCCTGAAAATTTCGAACTTCAGTTGATCGCAAAGAATCTGTTGGTATGAAAAGTGACCGCGATACTTTGAGCAGAAAACAAAAAATAAACAAAATGCAAAACAGAACAAAGAACATTAGATTCAAAGTCAAAATGATTCTATCAACAGTAGGAAAGCTAAAATAGAACTTAAAGCAGCCACAAGAAGAAGTATAGACAATTATGGAGAAGAGTAGAGGTAGTTGATTAGTTCCCTAAAACGCGTTTGTAGAAAGCAACGAACACAGCATATGAACAATCTTGTGAGACTATAGAGGTACAAGGAGCAGTTCAGACGAGATCCCAAACGTCTTGTCAAAATAACTGACAGAGACACGTAAGGTTCTACAAAGGTATATAGATTACGGAACAAACAACACCATAATAGAGTGCGTCAAGTAAGAGCACTGCATGTAAAACTTTGTTAACCACCAAAACTGAAGGAACAGCAAACCCTGAGAACTACAAGACCCTAACTTGCCATCTCAGTATATAAAACCGAGTTTGCAGTATTATTACAGAATAAATAAACATCTGAGGATAAAACAAAACAAAACCAACCTGTTTTCAGAAAAAAACTGAAGAAATACTGTACAGGTTCATGTGGCTATTGATATAGATACTGGTCAATGAAATCAGAACATAAAGTTGGATGAGAAGAAATAAGGCTCTCAGAATAACATGGATTGCTACCAGAAGACTTTGGGCAGTGTTCATTGCGCGTGTATTCTGGAAACTTTAACTATTCCTAACGCCAGTAATAAACCGATTCATTAAACATGTAATGGCAAAGAAATGACAAAAAAAACATGTAACAGATTTGAACAAAAGTCATATTAATCAGAACTAACTGCATCCATATTAGAAGGCAAATATTCTGAGAGAACTCTTCCCTCCACTTCCTGGCACAAGCGGTTTTAATTGATATGTTAAATATGACTGAACTCGTATATAAATGACATGGGAGGACAATCAACCATCCTTTGTATAAGGATGACACCAAGCTTTATGCTGCACATAATAAACAGCTAAAATTCTGATGTTGACAGTACGCAGACTGATTAGAAAAATACACCTTTGATGGGATAATCATTAATTAAGAATACTAATATCATGCTTAATACAAAAATAGAAATAAAAGAATAACGACAAAGAAACAAACATAGAGATACTTAGGATTCAAAGAACAGGACATGTTACAACACAGACAAATGAAAGAAAAGCTTTGTAAGGAATAGTATAGATAAATTAGATTATTACTTAAAACCGAGCTATGTGTACGAAGTAAGGTAATAGGCATTATTACAATAGCTGTCTTAGTAATGAGTTTATTTTCAGCTAAATGAACTGGCGGACTAGACTGAAAAGTAAGCAAAGTGGCTCTGTCTACAATACATCACAACTTCAGATCCAGAAAGATTACCACGGAAAAAAAGTAGAACCTTTTGGCAACTAGAAAACTATTATAAAATATCCTCAGCAGGACTATAAAAATATGCTGTAGAGAACCATGGAAAATTAATTCAAATAGCTACAAGACAAGAATAAAACAAACAAAAACAGTTTTCAAGAAAGTCAACAAATGCGAAACAAAACTAAAATGGCCGACAAATTATGAGAAAGATGAAGTAAGAACAACAGAAATTATAGGAGTTAGAAACTAAATTCTCTCCGTTTACAATACTGGAATTTCCTCGTTCTGCTGCCAGTTGTAGTAGACAATTGCCAATAACTTGCCAGGCAAATCCGGCATATAACCATAAAACTCATTGAGCAAATAATTTAAAGCAGGTGATTTGTCCTTTGCACAACCGCTCACTAACTTCCTAGTCTCAGGTACCGATATTGGCCAGTCACAGTGTCTCGCATCTTCGGCATTCAACCATGGCAGGTTGTAGCGGTCGGCTGTGAAGTCTATAACAATTGCTTGATTCGACAAGTTAAACAAAGTGCTGCCGAAGAGACACTCATCAGCACTTTACGAAATGCGTTGACTCATATCTAATCAGCTTTCTCAAAGCGCTCCACTATCGGTGTTGACCACTATCCCTGTTAACTGTTCCTTGACTAGTATGTTAATCCGGTCCCTGTAATCTTTGCATGTCAGGAAAGATGAATTCAAATACCAATTACTAAGAACCTGTTTGCAAGTCATATCTAAGTATGTGCATATAAATATATGGATTGGTTACCCTACTAGATTAGATTATCTGTATTCGTTAGCATAACAAACACTCTGTTTTGTACCTTGTTACGATTAGGATCGGTCATTGCAGTTGCTTTACGTCCACACTGAAATATGAAGAAAATTCAAACAATCTGAATTGTCTGAGTAGGTTTTCGAGGCTTTTTAATTCCTTTCTCCTATCGGTTAGCTCTATACTATCCCATCGCTCGTTTAAAAGACAATTCCATTTTTACACTTGTACTAAAAAGCAGCTATACACAAGAAAGCTTCTAGATGTCTAAAGAAATCTAGCTGCTCTGTTTTTAAAACCACTACCTTTACTATCGTCTATATCTTGTACAACCGACTTACGGTCTGATCCTCGGAGATTTTCTGTACTTCTAGACCGAATTCTTTCTGGAAAAGCGCTGCTACACCACCGCATCACGTTTTTCGACTACACCCTGTGGTCGTCAAAATGAGTGCGAGTTGGTGCATTCCAGCATTGGCCAACACATTTATGTCTAGTGATCTGAGGTCGTTGACCAAGTTATCATGCTTCCAAGCTGACCCAAGATAACATATACTTACACATTGTCTCTTTGGAGAATATGTGTGTGTGCGTGCGTGCATGTGTGTGAGTGTGTCTATGTGTGTGTTTCTGAGTGTGTGTATGTGTGTATTAGCAGATGTTTTCTATTAAAACCGTTCGTGCTATTAATCTCGTCCGAATTGCAAAGACACTTTTTTATCACTTTATCATAAATGCAATGAATCAGGATGTCTGATCCATGGTATGACTCTATTGTTCATAGGTTGATATATAATTAAGACTGTAATGTTCTAGTCTCGTCGCCAAACAACCACATATATTACAATACTTATATAAGGAGGATAGTTAGCAAGAATAGAGGAACATCAGGTAGATTTATCCTGTGGTTATTACTGTTTAACCCCAGACTACACCTATTCCAACAGACCTGCGATCAAAAGCATAACAGTCACGACAAATTTCGTCTTTTTCTTATGCACAGAAGTTCTAGGACAACATTTGTCAATTCTCTTTTCTAAGAAGTTGCAGTGCGAGTTTGAGATGTGAATCTTATTTCTAACAGGTCGAGCGACCGAGTAGGGGCATCCTCACTTTGTGATATTCAGATTACTATTATTTCTGTTCTGAGTTTAAATGTCACTGACGTTAACTTTATTTTTCATCTTGCTATGGTCAATAAAATAGCCAGTGTTAAGTACTAAGATCGACATAATCAACTGCTACACTCGCCATTTTCTGTGATATTCCACTTTTTATATATTTTTGTTTATCCATCTAGTTTTACTATTGTAGTGGTTTGTTTGTTTATTATAATGAAATTATAAACAATCTATCTTCCGCTAACAAATTTCCATTGGCTTTACGAGACTTTTGTAGTAAGGATAATGGTAAGAAGAAGAATTATTTAAATATCGCGCCAATGCATCGATAGAGTGAGAAATACTTCAAGATAAAGTTAAGTAAATATAAGTATATGAAATCTTGACGTAATAAAAAAATACCTGCTAGAGGCACTTGTCATTATCGGGAAGACATTTTAACACTATTAAGAATTAGAATAACTTACGGTGGAGAAAACAGCTCTAATGTTTGAATATGAAGCACAAAATCCCATCAGAATTATTGGTATTGCACTTGTCTGTTCACTTTTAGCACAACTATCAAATCAATATACTCTCAGAAAGACAAATACACACATTGTAGATAGTAATATATTGCTTTATGAACAAAAGAGATGTCGGAGAAACGATTATCGCTATAAGGTTTATCTATATCTCTAAAAGTATATTGATAAACTAGGTAATATCAGAAAAGAAAAGTGAAACATGGCGTAGTATAATGAATATATCCCAGCGTTCTTCAATGACGGTCTTTAAATAATAACATATTTAGTCAGAATAAATCAAAACTATATGCTCGCGCGAGAGAGAGAAAGAGAGAGAGGTAGATAGATAGATAGAGAGAGAGAGAGATAGATAGATAAAGAGAGAGAGAGAGAGAAGGTGTATTAAACTCGCTATGAGATTGGAATCGTGGAGGAGCATTAAAGTACTGCCTATGGCGAAAAATCTATAAATAGTTTCATATGCGCTTTAGATTAGGTTATTAGAATCTAGTTTATTATCAGAAACAATGTTGTGGATATTAATAAATTAACAGTGCCGTTATGAATATAAATAGTGTCAATATAATAGACTGGGTGATGGTCAAATTGATAAAAACGGAAATACAAGACTCGGCAAGACAATTTTAGCACATACTAATCTGAAATTGACACAACAGAATATATTTGTTACCAGCTAAAGGCGGATAAAAGTTAGAATTTATAAGCAAAATGCTGTTTCGTTGCATTGGATAGAATGTCGGAAACACCAGCAAATTAATAACAAAATATTTGAAAGAACGTGAGAAAAGTTTTCTAGAAAAATCATAATTTTTCTAGATATCAAACAAAGAACTGTTAATTTTGTATAAATGATGAATATGTGTAGAAATATACATACAGAGGTGTGTCTATACGTGTATGTATAAACAGAGCTGTACTATACATTATACGTGTATGTGTAAATGGAGCTGTGGAGAGGATCTTTGTTACAGTTGAGACGACAGGCATCATGGTGAAATCTATAAACTAAATACAGTATTTACAACTGAGCAAATATCTTTGTTTCTAAATTTGGCACAAGTCAGCAGTTTAGATGGGAAGGGCAAGTTGATTACATCGATTACATTAATTTCAGTACTGGAGTGGTATTCATTTTATCGACCACAGAAGGATGGAAGACAAAGTCGACCTCGGCGGATTTGAATTCAGAAAGTAAAGGAGTCGTAAGAAGTACTGCAAAGCATTTTTTCCTATGTGCTAATGATTCTGCCAGCTCGCCGACCTCAACGAGACTAATTAGATAAACACAAACATATTTGATATTTCCTGGAGCACATCATTTAGGATAAATACAGACTGCCTCGGTGCAATTTGAACTTATGACGAAAACTAAAATCAGACTTTATGAAGCAGCTAGTACTACTGTCTGCAATCTGCAGCACATTACTGCCCATCGGCTGCAAAGAGTGGTAAAAATCGATTGTACGATGAGTATAATTCATCGATTTTCTATATAAAATTTGTCGTCAGAATATAAACACTGTTTTAATAACTGAACACATGTCTTAAATTCAGAATTTAAATTAAAATAATTATACACAATTCCATTTATATCAACAAACAGTTCACAGACATTTTCTTATTTTGTTTTAGCTGATATGAAAACGCTGACCTATATTTTAGTAATTATCGGTTAACTTCCTTAAGTCAATGAAATTAACTTTTATAAATGACTCATAAGTATTGGCTGCAAGTTTAATTTTAGAAGGAAGCATCTCTACATAGAGAAACATGTTCTATCTAAATCTGCCTATCTCTTTAATCTTCTATAGCTTATCTGACTACCAATTCTCTTTCCCGTTATCTCTCTCTCTCTCTCTCTCTCTCTCTCTCTCTCT
>NC_068982.1:90539840-90542640 GCF_001194135.2 Octopus bimaculoides | reverse complement strand
TAGTCGATACACAAAGTTGTTAAAAGATCGGCTAGATTGCTTGCATAATCTGTCCCAGCTCTCTCCATTTCGAATTAAAATCCAGCTGCGATCAACCTCGCTGTTCAACACTTTGTGGTCGATAGATAAACTGTCAGTCCAGCTGTAGTATAGCTTTTCCTCTTTCCAGCAGTCACAACCCAATTGTTTAATTTGTCAACTTCTTATATTTGTTTACATAATATTTTTGTGTAATCATCGTTTGTATTCGTTTACGGTCTTACGTTAGGGCGCGCACACACACGCACACACACATATCTTTGCGTACAAATATATATGTGTGTGTGTGTGTGTTGGTGCAGGCGTGGCTGTGTGTAAGAAGTTTGCTGCAATACCACATGGTTCTGGGTTTAGTTCTACTGCGTGGCTCCTTAGGCAAGTGCCTTCTACTATAGCCTCGGGCCGACCAGAGCCTTGTGCATGGATTTGGTAGACCTCTGTATGTATATATTATGTATATATGTATGTATGTATGTATGCATGCATGTATGTATGTGTGTGTTTGTGTGTCTGTTTATTCTTCCAACACTGCTTGACAACAGGTGCTGGTGTATTTACGTCTCAGCAACTTAGCAGTTCAGTAAAAGACCCCGATATAATAAGTACCAGGCTTTAAGGAAATAGGTACAAGGGTCGATACATTTGACTAAAACTTCTTCAATGCGGTGCCCCAGCAGGGCCGTATTCTAATGACTGAAAGAAGTAAAAGATGAAACGTTATATATATGCACGTGCACATGTGTGTGCATGTATATGATGGAATCTGCTGTCGAAAACGACGTATGAGCATTCAGTTTTTCCTGAAGGACCTGCACGAATTATCTGCTTATTGAGATCTAATGTATGTGCTCGCCATTAGCTCACTCTCGCTATCAAATCGACGTTGCCTGAACATGTGCACGTTGCATCACACGTCAGATGTCGAAGAGCAACATGAGATGAAGTGTCTTTGCTCAAGAACACCACGCACCACTCAATCAAGGAATTGAAACCGCGATCGCGTGTGCTGCTCTCTAACCACTAGGGCACATGCACTTGTATATATATATGAGTGTACTATCCGTATAATTTAAGTGATAGTTGCTGTCATCTCCGATGACGTCCAATCCATTATCCACAAACTTCAGTTTGATATGAAACAGTTGTAGCTTGTGCTTTACCTTTTCTACTCCTTACATTCTGGATATATATAATGGAGTGGGCGTCATCGGAGGTGATAGCAACTATCACTTAAATTATACGGATAGCACACTCACTACAACGGTTGCAGTACCTCATGAGACTAGAACATGTAGCCTCTTTAATACTCATATAGCCTTAGGAGCAGGTACTTCCTTTAATACTCCTATAGCGCCTGCGACGAAACAATGTAACAGGAAACACCGTGCCTTCTGCTCTTTTGATAATAAATGTCTTGCTAAGTATATTGAGTATAAGTGCACGTTTTCTACAGATCAATCTTGATTTGTTTGTGTTGGTACGTGCAGTACCGCTTTCAAGGTGAGATTTCATTACCACCACTCTAGCTTTCGTTCGGATGCTAGAACTAATTGTACATCTCTGTCAAGGCTAATCCATGATTTAAAACGGAATTCAGCGGTTTACAGTATCAAGCACGCTAGACCATATAGGGGTTATAGCAACAAGTGTGGAATCTGCATTATTCAGATTCCTTATATTATGCAATCTAAAATTTGTATCTATAAACAGAGCGATCTGTTGATAAACTGTCGATATCGATTATGTAATACATACTTACAGTATAAATATTGATTTCTCTACTTCAGCTATTAATCCCCTTAGTCCTCTTGACCTTCTTGTAATCCTGAGGTTTCTTATTGCTAGAAATAAGTCAAACCGACTCACTAGCCACAAGAGCACTATCTTACTGACTGACAAAGGAGATAAGATCTCTTTGCGGACATAGCATTTTGATGTAGAGCATCTTAATCATGATCGGTGGCTCAGCTCACCTTGTCGGCTTATAAGAAAGCCACCGTTGAACTCATACGCTGATTTTAAAGACGGTAAAAGTGAAAACTATGACTAATATGGGTGGCTTATTAGCAATTCAACAACCTAAAGACAAATTTATAGACGTCACTCAAGTGACTGAGAGTACTAAGTGGTACAGGTATTACTAGAAATAAGAGTGTGTATATGTATTATGTACACACACACACACACATATATATATATACACACACAAACACACACATATATATACCCGCGCACACACACACACACACACACACATATATATATGCATATATACATACATATATGTACATACATATATGGATACAGGACGTCACAAACCGTAAACAGCATGAAATACGGAGGCAACTTGGGTATGCGAACAACGAGAGAAAGAAGTGGAAAACAAGACCAGTAACATAAAGAGCGACCCTTCATCAGTTGTCGGCTGTTCATCTACTCCACATTTCGAACAATTCAGGACAATATTAGGCTTCGAAAAACAGTTACTCCCGCGCACCAAAATAAAGTTTAAGATTTGCGGAGCGTCAAATTTGTTAACAAAAACAGGACAGTGGAAACATACAACAAACCAAACGAAAACAAGCATGGAGGGCCGTTAGGCCAGACGAGGTAAGGTGGCGAACGCTGGAGGATTATTCTTTGACAAGGGAAAAGATAGGAGAGGAGACAGATAAGAATGCGTCTGGTCTGTGCGACAGACTGAAGGAAAAGAAAGACAGATGGTGGTCACGTGTGAGCAACGAGAGAGAAAGAGAATATA
>NC_068982.1:90537683-90539098 GCF_001194135.2 Octopus bimaculoides | reverse complement strand
GCTGGGATTCGAGCGTAAAAATCCAGAAGAAATGCTGATAAGCATTTTGTCCGAAGTGCAAACGTTTCTGGCAGCTTGTTGCTTTAAATGTTTCAAAAGTTGGTACAAGGCCAGTAGTTTTTGGCGGGATAGAGTTAGTCGATTACATGGGCTCAAGAATGTGACTGGCACTTTTTTTTATCGACCCCGAAACGACAAAAGACACAATTGGTTTCGCTAGAATTTGAACTCTGAACGAAAAAAAAAAAAAAACGAAAGAAATTCTGCAAAGTATTTTGTCAGACGCTTTAGCGATTCTGCTTCTCCACCATGTTAATAACAATTCTTTCTACTATAGACGCAAGGCATAAAATACATGGGGAGAAGCAAGTCGAATCACATTGACCCCAGTGCTCGGTTGGTTCTTGTTTTGTCGACCTTTTAAGGATGGATGGTAAAGTTAATCTCTGTGGAATTTCAAGTCAGAATGTAAGGCCGAAAGAAACAGAACTAAGCATTTTGTCCTGTGCGCTAACAATTCTACCAGTTCACCGTCTTTATAACAACAATATCAACAACAACAACAACAACAACAACAACAACAACCGTAATAATGTATATAACAACTGTTTTAGTGGCACTTCATCGCTTACGACATCGAGGGTTCCAGTTGATCCGATCAACGGAACAGCCTGCTCGTGAAATTAACGTGCAAGTGGCTGAGCACTCCACAGACACGTGTACCCTTAACGTAGTACTCGGGGATATTCAGCGTGACACAGTGTGAGAAGACTGGCCCCTTGAATTACAGGCACAACAGAAACAGGAAGTAAGAGTGAGAGAAAGTTGTGGTGGAAGAGTACATCAGGGTTCGCCACCATCCCCTGCCGGAGCCTCGTGTTGCTTTATGTGTTTTCGCTCAATAAACACTCACAACGCCCGGTCTGGGAATCGAAACCACGATCCTATGACCGCGAATCCGCTGCCCTAACCACTGGGTCATTGCGCCTCCCTTAACAACTGTAATAGAACAACTTAAAACAATTAAAAAAAGAAGAGAGGATCAAATAATTTTATAAAAATGAAGTATCATCCAACAGATTCTAATTATGGAGTATATAAATGCGTTAAAGTAAGTTTAAAAGACAAACAAAATAAGATCGGAGATGATTCTAGAGTATTGAATCTAATCAGGAGTCTGCAAAAAATTAGATCCCTATAACATCACCAACTATCTTTTCTTTCACTTGGTTGCTAGACCTTTCACGCATCGCTCTACAAATTTGATTATTGGTAATAATGAACCTCAATAAATATAACTACGGCAGGATCTTCCAGCTTCACTAATTCTCTTTGTATTTTTATATATCGCTCTTGCATAATTTTCTAAGTCTTAGGTATTTCGGTTCATAATATGCACACACACACACACACAC
>NC_068982.1:90530503-90535338 GCF_001194135.2 Octopus bimaculoides | reverse complement strand
CTACGCACGTGTCGTTCACAGAGTTTTTTAAACGAAAGAAGAAAGAACATAATGATAAGCGTTTCCTTCAAACTTCAATTTCATTTTATCAAAAACTATTTAAAACATTATATATTCCAAAGAAAACCAGCCTCGTTTTAACATGAAATGATCGGAAACGAACAACTCTCAGTACTGAAAATCGGAGCCTTTCAGTTATAACGTATTAAAGAATACTCTTCATCTGTACTGAGTCCTATGATCTATCCCTTCAGGTGAATCTGGTGTGTGTGTGAGTGTGTGTGTGTGTATGTGTGTATGTGCGTATGTATGTGAAGAATGGAGTTGGTTTTCATATATGACGCATTTTACAATTGTAAAACAAAGAATGTAAGTAATGCCAACAGGTTAATGCTTCACTTACTATCTATACTCTGCGACCGAAGGTGACCTACTAATTGCACACACGCACACTAACACACACACACACAGAGACACACACACATACACACACACACACACACATACACATACACAAACACAAACACACATATATAGCTGAAATTTATAGAAAAACAAAACGCGAAGACAGGTGTATAAACAACAAGCAGGTGTACTAGTTTGACGCTCGAGAAAATGAGAAAGACTTTTACGTTTCGAGGATGTGGATAGTGGGGTGAGGATGTGGGGCTAGGATGGGTTTGTGGGAATGGGGTGTTTGGGTGGGGTGTGGATGGAGGGATATCAATGAAGGGAGAAGATGGGTAGGAGTGAAGAGAGGAGAGGAGGGGAGTCAGATGAAGAGAGGAGGGGATTTGAGCCCATGTGACGGAAAGGAGCGAAAAGAGAAAATGAAATCCTGTTCACGGCGAAGCGGGAGTCCGGATGGCTCCTGTGCAAAAACAATCCGAACACAGACAGATGTTGTAATGAATGACCGGCAGAGTGAAAATGGTGCGAGACCGGAGTATCATTGCCGAGTCTAATGTCTCGGAGGTCCTCCGCGAGCCGGTTAGCCAAGCGGCGTCCCGTTTGACCGATGTACAGAGAAGAACAGAACAGCAGGAGATGCAGTAAATGACGCTGCTAGAAGTGCATGGCAAAAAGTCAGTGATATGATAGGGACGATGATGAGAGCCTTTGAGGATGGTGGTATTGGAGAGGTAGGGGCAAGTGTGGCAACGTGGGCGGCAGAAGGCGAAGGGACCAGGATGGGAGTTGGGGTTAGGGAAGAAACTGTGGATAACATTCTGCTAACGTCCTGTTCGAGCATGTGGGCTTAATAACAAAACAGCTGGTTCCACTTTCACGGTATTAACGCAGTGTGAACATAATTGATCAATAGAGGCCTAACATCTAGAGCCCATCTTGAAATAGCTACATTGAATTTGTCTCTCATTCTTCTCCTGGTATCTGAAATACATGCGTTCTACACACCTATGACACTCCGATTAGCGAACCGAGTCAAACTACTGTTTAAAGCTGTTGAGTGTCACGTTCGTCCAGTCACTCATGTGTTTTAGATACACGCACACACACGTACACGCCTGCGCACACACACATTTAATGCATGTGAGTGTGTTTTAAATAACATTTGTTTCTTATTGGACAGAAGAATAACAAAACCGACAACACCATACATAAAACATTCATGTGAGTTTAAATAAATGAAATCTGAATTAATGACAAAGAGTGAGTCTAGGTTTAAATGCATTGATTAATAGAGTAAGGGTCAAAACTTTGTTCAGAGTATAATTCTGGACCATAACGTATTACTGTTAGATTATTTTGATAATATATAAATATTAGCTTGGAAAGTTAAATGGATTTTAAAAGCATTGGTTATAATCAGTAAAAATATTGGCGTATAAAGCATTGAATGTAACGTTCAAAGAGTCGACTCACTATTGAATAGAGAGAAGTAAAGTTATATGACAGATCAGAGAGGTTATTAAAGCCAGAATATATACCAGAAGAAAATATGGGCGTGAGTTCAATGAAGTATTACATATTTATATTCGTATATTAGGATGAAAATGTTTTAGCGATCTAAAAAAAAATCTGTGTCTAGAATATGATAAGAATACTAAATGCGTATTATTTCATATATTTCTAAACTGCAGTGTTGATTTTATGTATTGTTATATGGTTTTACATAAGATAAAATTTTCCAATTAATATCAAAAGAAAAATTGTAAATTGACTTCCACAACTAAATGTACATCGAAAGCTCGTTATTGGTTTCTCTCCTTGTGTGTCTAAATGTCTGATTGTGATGATGATATCTTCTTTGGAAAGAGTTCGTGGTTAAAACTATATATGAAAAAGACATGGAATGAATGTTGATCGTGCCACAGTAAACACATTCTTTTGACAGGAAATTTCTTTTTAGAAGACAAGTATTAGTATCTATATAATTATAAATTGAAGTATACGGTGCTCCAACCTGTCCCTTAGTCCGAAACGCATAAAAGCATAAAAGAATAACCACCCGAAAGAGCTATTACTTTGGGATTAGATTTAGCCAGTGTTTTTGCTACTCTTGTTTTAAATAAAATATAATGGGTGTGTGCTTATACACTATAGTTCGACGGTAGTGGTTGAATATATTCTTCAGTCCACCATTTCGTCAATCGCAGCAGCTTCCAAGCTTCACCACTAATTCAATTCTCAACTAAATCGCAAATTATTAACAGTTTTAAAGAGGACACCTCCTCAGCTACACTTTGGCATAAATAGATTGAGATTTGTTTCAGTAGAAGCAAAAGTTACATCAAAATATGTGCGACCTCAAGGTGGGGTGTAAGGTACCCGTTTACCTTCAATTAACATATACTTTTTAATTTTAAAATAAAAGTATACTTTCCTTAGGCTTAAATAATAGAAAAATGTATGAGGAATTCAGAGTCGTTAGTCGCATTGAACAAAAAGTAGCAGCAGAAAAGTTATGGGGTGAAATGCCACGAAATTGCGTGTCAGTAAGTAAGAAAATAAGGAAGTAACGCTTAGCAATAAGAATATAGAACAAACATATCGCCGGGCGATATGCTTAATGCTATTTCGCCTGTGTTTACATTTTGAGTTCAAATTCCGCCGAGGTCGACTTGGCTTTTTATCCATTTCGGATCTATTCAATTTGACGTACAGATTATTTAATTAATTTTTTTTAACTAAACACTTTGAAACTTCCTATAGTGGTACAATGTATCACATACAACACGGTTTACTCGTAACGTTTTTGATAAAATTTTGTATTTTAGAAGTTATTTTTGTCACAAGTTACAGAGTGACAATGGACAAATTCGTGTTTGATAAGTGCCAATACACAAAACTCTCAGCTTTTGAGTTACTCTCTAACTTCTGCCCATGATATATATGCATATTATACATATACGTGTAAAACAAATCTCACCACGCAATCAAACCAATGAAAGAGCCTCTACTTGATCGCTTGACACGCTAAAAATATCAGCCAACGTATCCCCCTACCCAGTATTTTATAAGGTAAAATCCTAAATTATTGACACATTATTAATTATCTTATAACAGCAATACCTAGAAAAATCATGGATTACATTGAAAAATGCGAGCATGAAAAGTAATATTCTTAAGATTATAAACCTGGAAATGTACAGGACAAGTTATTACAGCTGTAAAAGTAGAGGACAAACTATTGATTCAAGTAAAGTAAAGAATATGAAACTTTTTACTTAAAAAAACTATTGCAGCTAAAATTAAAATTTGAATATAAAAAGAATATTTTATTATCGCTTACAAATAACACTATACATATGTAAGTAGAATTTGGCTAATTTACGACCTTAAATATAGAAAAAAGTGACTAATTAGACAAACTTACAAATTACCTGAACAGTTTTGTACAATAAATTTAAAAGATGAGAACTGTAAAGAGCGATAAATTAGAAGAACTGGCAGTCAAAAGTTTCTTATTCTTTACTAATAGTTTGTCCGATACTTTTACATGTGTAATAACTGATTCTGTACTTTTCCTGGTTTATAATCTTAAGAATATTACTTTTCATGCTCGCATTTTTTCATGTAATATACATATTGGCGCAGGAGTGGGTGTGTGGTAAGTAGCTTGCTTACCAACCACATGGTTTCGGATTCAGTCCCACTGCGCGGTACTTGGGCAAGTGTCTTCTACAATAGCCTTGGACCGACCAAAACCTTCTGTGTATATATATACTACCATACAAATATCATTTTTATTGAACTCAAAATACTTATTCTTAAATTCTTTCTTGAATACTTTCTTGTAAACTGATTTTAACATTATCGTATCATTATCAAAGAATATTTAACTGTATTTTAATACTTTTGTGATAACCAGCACAAGTAAGGAATTAAGAAAGCAGAAAAAAAAAAAGAGTGAGAAGAAAAAAAAGGAGAAAAAAAGGAAGAGAGGAATAAAGAAAGGAATGAAAAAAAGAAAAGGGAAAAACAAGGAGAGAGATAATAAGGGAAGGTGTACCGATTAGTGGTCAGTTAAGATAATTTGAAAGTAGGAATGGGGAGATGAGGGTGATAGAGAGAGAGGTATTATAGTGTAAAAAGATAGAAGGAATGGGGGTGATAGAGAGAGAGAGAGAGAGGTATAATAATTAAAACGTAAAGGAGTGTCAGTTATGTAGTGATAGAGTGTAAGTGATGGGGCGGAGAGGGGTAGTAGTATGGAATGAAGAATTTAGGAATATAGATTAGGTGGTTGGACAGGTCAGTGCTTAGTATTAGCACTTACTCAGCATTACCTGACACATTTCGGTCTTACTGACCCCACTAGCTCTCATAACTTATACATGTATGTGTATGTATGTATATATATATATATATAT
>NC_068982.1:90529151-90529978 GCF_001194135.2 Octopus bimaculoides | reverse complement strand
AGAATAAGTCCTGGTGTCGATTTGATTCGACTAAAGGCGGTGCTCCAGTATGGCCGCAGTCATATGACTGAAACAAGTAAAGATGTATATATATATATATATATATATACCGGGGTTTTAATGGTGGCAGCTGATGAAGGATATGTTCTCTATGTGACCTGCTTGTTTGTTGTACCTTGTTTATCATTTTGTCTATGTTCTTTTGCAACGTCATGTACCCAGATATGTATCTATATGTACATGTAGATAAAGGTATGTACATACATGTACATATATATGCATATAATCATATATTGTTTGTGACATTTTATTCCGTCTTCAAATGTAGTTCAAATGTAGCCAATAAAGAGAGATTTATTATTGATGATTTGACTCAAGTTCGTTCTTATTTCTACTAGAACCTATGTGGGTACCCGGATACTATATGCAACCTTAGGTAACCACAAGCTTTCTAATAGTCTTTCAAGTGTTGAATACCCTCCTGATAATCTTGTCTGTTCCTAAGAGGGAAGCTCTACAAGACATTCTATTCCTATATCCTTCAGCCATTTATCTGCAACTTTCACCTAATGCACCAATTATGATAGGAACAATTGTTACAATTTCAAATTGTAAGGGATTGTGTTCCTTTTTTTCATCCTCTTTCTTTACAATCCTATAATCAAACGAACATAATGGATCAATTAGTGAGCAACTTCGTTTTTACTTATCTAATATTGTTAGGTCTGGTTTATTTTCTTCTTCTTCTTCTTCTTCTTCTTCTTCTTCTTCTTCTTCTTCTTCTTCTTCTTCTTCTTCTTCTTCTTCTTCTTCTTCTTCTTCTTCTT
>NC_068982.1:90527304-90528655 GCF_001194135.2 Octopus bimaculoides | reverse complement strand
ATATATATATATATATATATAAAGTAGTTTTACCCATAATATATACGGCAATAAGAAAATGGAGGGGATCAAGAAGTGGTATTCATCAACTACACCCAGTAAAAATTACTCATCTGCACAGGGACTTCTTGTACACCAAATCTTAGTAAAATCATTGAATTGGTTGGTTGGCAGAAACCTAAAAATGCACTTGTAACTTACTCTAGAATGTCTCAAACAGATTCAGCAAATGGTGAAAAAGGCTTGGCAGGTGTCCCAGTGTGTCACAGGCTGGTCCCGGTTGTCATCCTGACACTGTTGTCAAACAATCTTCAAGAACAAGTAAAAATAAACAACCTCTGGATTTTGGCTGTTGGAAGGTGTGCTCATTTCTTGATGATAGTTTCAGCAAGAGGCGAGAAAGGCGTACTGCACTTATTGCATGTGACCTTAAAAAATATTCCCTTGATATAGTTGCACTCTCTGAAGTCCGATTCTCTTGTGAGGGCCAAATAAATGAACCTACTTATGGATATACTATCTTTTGGAGAGGCCTTACTGAAGGTCAGCGTAGAGAATCTGATGTTGGGTTTGTTCTCAAGAATCCATTAGTATCCTCCATTACATAATTTCCAAGTGGTATATCTGAACGAACCTTATAACAATGAGTATATAAATATCTTCTTAGAGGCATATTTTCATCGAAGTCACTGGTTTACTATATTATCGTAAAATAGCAAATATTATCGAGTTAGAAAACAGAGAGATCTAATGGATACACATTTATTTATTAATTAACATATTCACCTACAATTTGTTTCATTTCACAAAGAAAATAAAAATTACAAAACATATAAGTATATAATTTTGTATTTTAATTACCTTATATGGAAAATCATCAGAGCTTACAAAGGACAATACAAAGAGGACATTATGATCCATTTCGAACACTCGGAATATGTAGTCATGTTTATTATGAGTGTGTGTATATGTGCGTGTATGTGTGTGTGACTGTACGCGCGCTTACACACACACGCACGTACACACACACACACACACACACACACACACACACACACACACACACACACACACACACACACACACACACATGTATATACATGTGAGTGGACAAACGAAAGAGAAAGACACTCAACACATTAGGCAGATCGCATGCAACAGAATAAAACTCCTTTAAACAATAATCTATGTATGTATGTATGTATGTATGTATGTATGTATGTATGTATGTATCTATCTATCTAGCTAGCTAGCTATATCTATATAGAAAGCGAGAAAGAGAGAGAGAGATGGAGAGAGAGAGAGAGAGAAAGAAAGAGAGAGAGAGAGAGAGAGAGAGAGAAAGAGAGAG
>NC_068982.1:90523568-90525703 GCF_001194135.2 Octopus bimaculoides | reverse complement strand
ATATATATATATATATATATATATATATATATATATATACACAGACAGACAGACAGACACATGCATGTATATATTCAGGCATGTAGTCACACGTGTGTATATATGTGCGCATGTTTAATATATATGTAGAGATGAGAACCTCTCAGAGTTAAACTATAATATTCATTGTAAACGAATGGAAAAGTCACCGAAGCCAATTTTTAGCTCTATTGAGTAAAGTTGCTTTCGCCTACAACCTGAGTGGAACAGTTCTATTTGTATTATTTTGCACACTGATGCATGATAAAAATAATAGAAGGGATAACGAATACCTAGACGCTAAACGTATGTCTTATATTCCGATTCAATCTACATTTGGTACGGAATGATCGAATACGATGATGTATGAAATAGAACTCATTACAAAATGCATCCATAAAATTAAACCTTTCTAGGGGAAGTAACTCTTCACGACGTTAAGGAGTTTTTATTTTTATTTTTCCTACACACGCAAGTTGGCGTTTGAAGTATTCTTTAGAATTATTCGCTATTATAAACGCGGATTGTGATATACTGCTGTTATTTTAATTAAATTCCTGTCATTTTAAAACATTTATCTCACTGTTCCATGATTATTTCTAGCCCATAGGCAGCATGTTTTCTCTCTCTTTTCAACAGTAACTAGAATATTTCCACGGAGACTAAATATATGTACTTTTATTGAATTATTTATGTGACTAAATTATGTGCTACCTGACACGCACTCAGACGCACACGCCATGCATACTGTCTTGTCTGTGTGATTGTGTTTATTTCTCACTCACTTTGTATACATTTGTATGATTGTTCTGCGTGTTCAAATATACGTCATTGTTGTATAATCGAAGGTGGTTAAATTTAGCAGATTGATAAATTTCCGGTGAATCTATTATCAACTTTACATCTTATTTATAGCTGCTTCAGTTATGTAACAACGTCATTTGTGAAACACACAAACCACGTCTTATCTCACGCAGCTACCAGAAGTTCATGTCCTGTTATTTTAAAATTTTATTTTGACTTGTCAGAATTAGAAAAGAATAGCGAAGCCTTATATTTAACGACAGACTTCAAAATTTTGATGTACATTCCCGTATCAACTAGTTTCTTTGGAGTGATTAAAAATTCACTTGTTTTGCCTCTAAATTAAAAGCTTATGGTTTCACGTAGAAAAAGAAAAAAGCACCATTGACTGCACTCTGCGCTGTATGCTTACAATTATAGAAACAACCTTAGACAGGCCGTCGGCAAGCCAGGAATTGCAGTCAATTTTTCTTCAACATACACACACTACGGTCTTGAAATGGAAAGAGTGTATGGGATATTGTAATCATACATAAACCTGAAAAGACTGCATGATCACAGATTGACTGCCTTTGATAAAAGGCTTAGTTGTTAAAGGTTAACGAGAGGCGATATAACATCAACAACAACAAACATGGTGTTTAATTTAATTAGCAACTAAATAGACAGTGGAAATATATGAGCATAATTTTCGTTTCTACACTTAAAGGAACATAGGAACACAAGTGCTGCTAAAAACACTGAACGAAAAGGTAGCCATATATAGATAAGTTTAAGGAAATGTAAGCAATTATTCTAAAGGCTAGGTTGTTAGCATATATACATACATACATACATACATACACACACACACACACACACACACACACACACACACACACACACATATATATATATATATATATATATATATGTATGTATACATACATACACACACTCACACGCATATATGCATATATATATGATATATATATATGTGTATGTATGTGTGTATGTATGTGTGTAAGAGAGAGAGAGAAAGAGAGAGAGAATGAGGTAAAGGGGCGCTTAGTTAGTTATCTATAATTATAATAACCCCAATTTCATATTTATATAATTGAATATGAGTACGTTATAATTATCATAATTTCAATAACCAACGTATTCGTTCGAATTTGAAAAAGATATCGCAACCAATCATATTACAATACATACAGTATTTATCTGTCTGTCTGTCTGTCTGTCTGTCTGTCTGTCTGTCTATCTGTCTGTCTGTCTGTCTCTCTCTCTCTCTCTCTCTCTCTGTCTCTCTCTCTGTGTCTCTCTCTCTCTCT
>NC_068982.1:90517039-90523558 GCF_001194135.2 Octopus bimaculoides | reverse complement strand
TCTCTCTCTCTGTCTCTCTCTCTGTGTGTCTCTCTCTCTCTTTATCTATCTATCTATCTATCTATCTATCTATCTATCTATCTATCTATCTATCTATCTATCTATCTATCTAGCTAGCTAGCTAGCTAGCTAGCTAGCTAACTAGCTATCGTTGGCAGGTCTCATGGGTAAGGTATTTAAATCTGAAGATCCCTATTCCCTTAGGTCTCCGATAAGTGCCCCCTCTATGAGCAATAATGCATGCTGATATACAGTGTAATATTACACTTCGTTTAATCACAACCAACTTGAATACTCTGTTTCCGTTTGGCGGTTATCAAGCCACAATGGTTGTTGTCACTCATATCCTAAAATACTTTTTCAATAACTTTCTTTGCATTTTTCTTGTATATTTCTTACTGCCTGTGAGACTAAATCAGTCGTTTTTAACCCGAACTATCGTATCCCTTCGATGGCATTGTGAACTCACAAAAAAGACAGCAAATTTTACTGGGGCACCGTGAGTGCGGGTGCCATGAGAAGGGCTATAGAGATGGTGCGAGCTTGCAGGGATAGGAATTTTTGTTAGTAATTTTTTTTATTCGGATATAATACTTGTTTTTATCTACAAAGGACCCTTTTCTGGCTTAGAATATGAGAAAAACTTTTGTCATCAGTAAGCAAAAAAGAAAAAGAAATACTCAAGGTCTAAATACAATTTCATTATGGTTATGCCCTCGCCTTTAGTAACTTTGCCTTATATAAAAAAAAAATTGAAGAGGCACTAAGGCAATCAAATATCAGGAACGAGTCACCCACAGGATGCAGCGTCAGCACCAGGGTATTCAGCGCTCTGGGCCGGCACATCAATGCACAACACTAACTCCTAGCCCTACAGCGTATGCTGCTTTTCCTCCAGTCCTACAATGCGAGCTCCTTTCAATTTATTTTCCATAGCCTGTAATTCGCACCCTCTACATTACTCCTTACACAATCCTGCCTAATAAATTTTAATATGATTTTTACTAATATTGAAAACGATCGAAAATATTAGAGAAGGACGGGGTAGGGTTATGAAACGTCTGAGACTATTTCTTCATATTCATATGAGATATACCACGAGAAAAGTAACCTTCACATCGAAATCTTTTCATAATCGGCTTTATCGACAGCAAAATGTATTTGTTAGTCTATTTAATAAGCTGACATAAGTTATCTCCCTTGAATAGTTTCCATTACCTTCAAATGCTATTCTGTCAATAAACATGTTAAATTAAGTATATCACTCGTTGCTTAGTTTATATTTTAAGAAATATGTTTTGGCTGTTCATCATATCATTCACTAGCGCGAGAATACTTATGTACAACAAGTGGTGCATTCAAATTATTGTTCTTATTTCATAGCTGGGAATTATATATATTTAAAAAAAAAAACTGTTTAAAGGGAAGTAACTGCATATTACAAAGAATTTGGTCAGGTGTTTAGGATTTATGTTTAAGCACGTATACGAACCTGTGTGTGTGTTTGTGTGTGTGTGTGTTTGGTTCAAAATAAATGGACTAAGAGAAGTAACTGCGAGTGACCGGTAACACGTAGCGGGAAAACAACGACAGATACGGGTGTCTCAAATATACATATCATTAAGTTTTGAAATTATCTCTCGAGAAACGACTTCTCTCTCTCTCTATCTCTCTCTCTCTCTCTCTCTCTCTCTCTCTCTCTCTCCACTCTCTCTCTACCTCTCTCTCTCTCACACACGCGCACTTTTGTGTGAGTGCGTGTATATATATATATATATATATATATATATATAAGTATATGATTACATAACTAAATATTAGGCTCTCCTATGGCTTACTCAAAACCTTACAAATTAAAATAATAAGTGACGCACAAAGATTACAATTTCTTCTCCAAACAAACTGTTTCATATTTGATGCCTACTTCTGTGAGAAATTTGAAAATTACGATGCGTAAAGATTCTTAAATGAAATGCGAAAACTCTTCAAATCAATATTTAAGAGACAACTGGAGAAGATCTGCAGATAATTACTTCATTCTTTGGAATGAAAACATAAAGAACATAAATGAATTTAAAATACAACCGAACATTCAATTCATATTTGAATAGACAAGAGAAACTACCAGTTTTAAATGCTTTAAAAATGAAAGGCAACAAATTGAGACAGACATACGTTACAGTTGTAGGGAATTAATAATAATGGTAACCCGCTCTCAATGAAAAATTGAATACCTTAGTCCCTATAAGTAAAGAGAAGTACGTGAAGTACCAGAGTACGTAGTAGGCGGTTAGAGATAGTCGTGTCTTTACTGGTTTTACTAAGTATACTATATACTGAAGTGGGCGTGGAGGCGCAATGGCCCAGTGGTTAGGGCAGCGGACTCGCGGTCATAGTTTCGCGGTCTCGATTCCCAGACCGGGCGTTGTGAGTGTGTATTGAGCGAAAACACCTAAAGCTCCACGAGGCTCCGGCAGGGGGGTGAGGGTGGCGACCCCTGCTGTACTCTTTCACCACAACTTTCTTCCTGTTTCTGTTGTACCTGTATTTCAATGGGCCAGCCTTGTCACACTGTGTCATGCTGAATATCCCCATTAAGGGTACACGTGTCTGTGGAGTGCTCAGCCACTTGCACGTTAATTTCACGAGCAGGCTGTTCCGTTGATCGGATTGACTGGAACCCTCGACGTCGTAAGCGACGGAGTGCCAACAACAACTGATGTAGGAGTTATAACAATCCAACATTTTAAAGGATTACAACAGTGGCGACGAGGATTTAAACAACTCACGAGGAATTAAGAAACTCGAAGAGAAGTTAATAGACTCATAAAGTTGGTGTATTAATTTTACGAAACATTGTAAAAGTATGGAAAATCTGTTGGCAGGTTTACTCGAGTTGCAAAATAGCAACAACAAATAATATTACGGCACCAAATGCTGCACTTACTGAAGTCATCAGAGAACTCGGAAAAAGTGTTCTCGACAAACTGTGTCGCGAACGCTATAACAGAGTTTAAATACGAATCTGACGAAGGAGTTATCTTCGAAGCATACGACTGAAGGTATGAGCAAATCGTCAAGAAAGACTGTAAAGATTGGGATGATGAGATGAGAACGCGCTTAATCTTGAGAAACCTGGCGGCAACAGAACATGAACGATACTGTAATTATGTACTATCAGGAAAACCTTTGGACATAAACTTTAATGACACAACAGATATATTGAATAAAAGTTTCAGTGAAGAACGTTCAGAACATAAAGATAAACAACGACGGGGACTACATCACATAAACTGGTAGACTAAACAGGGGATGCGAGAAGTTTAAGCAGGACGAATTAACGCCAGATATATTTAAATGCCTCATTTTTACACAAGGACTTACTGCTGAAAAGGACGCAGAAGTTAGGACTAGAATTCTCGCAAAGCTGGAACAAAACTAGGATGGAACCCTACAGTAAGTTTCAGAAGAATGTGAAAGGAGAGTCAAATTAAGACACGACACAGAGGAAATTGGACGTAAAGATTGTTTCCAAGAAAAGCGAGTGTGAAATAGTCAGAATAGAGATAAAGTGTTTTGTAAAATACACAACAAAAATCAGGAAATAATCCCATGTTTTGCATGTGGAAATATACACCAGAGCAAAAATTATCCATCTAAAAAAACGGAGTGCTTTCGTTGTGGTAATATCGGAAACATAAACACGCACTGTAGAATGAAGTTAAAAAAACGTCAGAACAAAGGAAAAAGAATAAATAGTATGTCAACGGAAGAAGTTGGTAATATAACAATGAGGAAATTTGTGAAGGTGAAAATCAGAAATACAAGTGTTGAAATGCAGTTGGACACTGGTAGTGATATCACCATAAACGAAAAACTTGAAAATATGTCTGTAAGCCGAAATTAATTAAATCGAAAAAGGCAGCGTATGGTGTTTCGGGAAAAAAGGTTATATTTTTCGTTTATTTGTATGTAATGTAACATTTCGAGGCCAAACGAAAGCGGCAAAAATCACTTAATTTATTCGGCACAGAATGGATGGAACTATTCAAAATATGGAATACGCCCATAATTGTTTCCTGTCGAAATATAGTCGGTTCAACCGAAGGTTCGAATGCGGCTGAGGGACTGAAACAAGAATTTGCAGTAAAACAGAGTGAAACACTTGTATGTAAGCCACAACAAAATAAAAAAAAATTGCCCACGATATAAAGTAAACATTGTTCAAAAGTAGATGTTCCGTGGTCAAGACAGCACATCGATTTCGCTGGTCCTTTAAATGGTTCTTACTACTCAGTGATAGTTGATAGTTTTTCGAAATGGCCTGAAATTCGCAAGTGTAAAAAACCGACCTCCTCAACTGTGATTAATTTTTTTACACGAATTGTTTGCAAGACAAGATAGTGTCTGACAATGGAACACAATTTATGTCTAGCGAAATAAAAAATAAATTGTGGAACGTTCACAGTAGAACAAATAACTACTGCGCCATACCATCCCAGATCTATCAGACAGGTACAACGCTTTGTCGATACCTTCAAAAGAGCCCTAAGAGAGCCAATTAAGGAAGTTCTACAACAGCTTTTAAGAGTGTACCGTGTGACACCAAATCCAAATATACCAGAAGGTAGCTCACCAGTGGAGCTCATGTTTGCAAGGAAAGTAAAATCAGTCTTTGATAAATTGCTGTCTGGCAAGAAAAGACAAGTGTCAGGGAAGACAGCAAGATTCTTTAAAGCTAGGGAAAAGGTGTATATGAAGGCATACTAGAATGGAAAGTAGAGTTGAGAAGATTGCCTAATTACCAAATGTATAGGTAAAATGATGTATTAGGTAAAAAGTAGAAAGGGCATACAAAAGGGACCCAGGAACCAACTGAAAAAGATATTAATGGAAAGCGAACCAAAGAAGTTAGAGGAACCGATGGAATGGTTGTACGATACGTTCCAAGTAACAACGCCACTACAAGTGATTGAACTCAGGCGTACAAGTGAGAAGAAAAGAACACATACAGAGTTCCTGAAAATAGATGCCAAGTGTAAAAAGTATTAAATTGTACGGAAAAAAAACCCCGTCAAAAAATGGAGGTGAGGTGAAGAAAAACAATATTGCTAAATAAAATGACACTTCCTAAGGAAAACTTAAAAGGGGAAATGTTTATGTAATTAGTAATAATGGTACACTCCTCCCACGTGACGAATGGAATGACTTAGTCACTATAAGTAAAGATATGTACGTGAAATACCAGAGCACGTCGTAGGCGGTCAGAGATAGTCGTGTCTTTACTGGTATACTCTATACCGAAGTGGGCGTTATAACAATCCAACATTTTAAGGATTATAATAGTTACAAACCCACTAACTCCAAGAAATAACTAATTTTTAATTCGTGTTATCCAAAACGCAAGAAAAGGATTTTTTGCAATTTAGCCAAAATGATTGTGTCCCCTACAAATACGCGCGATATACGACTCCAAGAACTTAAAGATGTACTCATTGGTAAATATTATTTACCATCCTTAATGGATGATGGGATACAACGAATCAAGACAAGTGATGTCCACATGGTAAGAGAGGTAAAAAAGAAGATTGGAAATTTTACCTTATGTTTTAACTTTCAATCCGAGCATCAACGAAGCCTAAAGTAATATTTTTCAAAATGTGCCGATGCAGAAAAAAGACGCCTGGAATAATTGAGTTCTACAAAGACATACAATTACAAAAAGTTGAAGACAAGCACAATGACTAAAGATGATATTAGCAGATGTTGAATTATATTACAGTCAAAATGTGTGGGCAATTCAAATATGGACTCGTCTTTACTAGTATAAAGATTTAGAATTTCGCTTCAAGCAAAGACAGTATTCCAGAGTAAAGAATGTTTACACCTGGATTTGGAGAAAATTATATAAGATAAGCTGGAATGCCATGGAGAAAAATGTGCTACTCATACAGAGCAAATACGATCTATCAGGTACAGAAAAATATTTCTGTATGAACGTATAAATATATCTGCAACGAATCACCGAGCAATTTTAAAAATATTTCCATTGTATCAATGTAGAGAGGAAACATCTGAACAACACTGGATAAGTAGGTAAACCGATTTCACTGAGAAATACAGACCTCACTTAAACTGAATTAATTTGGGCTACGTTTCAATCTAATTCATTTTATTTACTTTTAGATAAATTTGATTATTTCAGTTAATGGAAGGAAATTCATCTTCTCCATATTACCTGCCTTGTTACTGTCACTATGCTATATTTTGCCTTTCCTGTTACCATCAGCCATTAAAAAATTAAGACAACAGCTCGTCGTGAAACATCATTGATTTCAAAACAATATTTTTAAAAAATGTGAAACCAGTTGGTTACATAAACATTGAATTTCATATTTAGTTTTATCATAAAGATTTCAGTGCATCTATTCTATTTACAATTTGTGTGTGTGTTTGTGTTTGTGTACGTGTGTTTGTGTGTGTGTGTGTGTGTGTGTGTGTGTGTGTGTGTGTGTGTGT
>NC_068982.1:90494006-90516123 GCF_001194135.2 Octopus bimaculoides | reverse complement strand
TATATATATATATATATAATTGCTCTTGTTGTCTATCGGTTCTAAATTGTAGATAGCCAGCTTAATAATTTATAAATCTCGTTTCACCATTTTGAAAATCAGTCGATGTTTCCTATGGTATTATATATAAGGCTGACAAAATGACTTAACCCTCAGCAGCGGAGTAATCGGTCGCTGATGAAGACTGATTAAATCTTTAATCAGCGCTGATATAACTCCATCTAGCTTGTCGTACGGAGGGAGCCTGCCTGCCTTGTCAACCGTTAGAAAAGTGCTCTCAGGTGGCTAAGAGTTGTCTTGACTTATTTCTAGCAATGCTGGTGCTTACTAGAAACTTCCGTCACTTTAATGTATTTGTTGCCTATCGGTTCTAAACTGCGAATAACCACCTTAATATTTCATATACGTACATACAAACACACACACACACATACTTGCATACACGCACGCACGCACACACGCATACGTATACATATTTGTGTGTGTGTACTGTCGGTTTGCTCCTTCTACTGTTTGACAACCGATACTGATTTGCTTACGCCTCCGTAACTTAGCCGTTCGGCATAATAGTTGTTAACAGAATAGGTACTAGACTTTAAAAACTAAGTAAATACTGCGGTCGATTTGTTCGCATAAACTCTTCAAGGCGGTACCTCAGCAAAGCCTCAACCCAGTGAATAAAACAAGTAAACGAGAAAAGATAAAAGAATGCAGTGGAGGTGGGTTTCTGATCTGTGAATTATGTATTTCAAAGAACCACACACGAGAATCAGCCAACGAGGCAACCAACTCTGCCTTCTTTTGTTTCTTTCTCGCTGTCTCTCCACTATATTCTTCTCTCACACTCTTACACGACAGCAGAGTGAAAGTCGTCAATCTAGATGCTTAACTTCAAGAAATTTAGTCATAGTTACAGAGATAAAAACAACTGATAGTTTCACCGTGATTATTTTTGGCTCCTGCCACTACCAGTTCAACATAGCTCTATTTACATCATCGCCATTAATTAGCATTGATTGTGACAGTTGACACACTAATCCTCCGTTCTTTACGTTGAATGCTATTTTAAAATTTTTGCTAGCTTCCAGAACAGTGACCTGAAAACCAAGCGGTATAAAAAGCTGTAATAACCCTGCAGTGCTGGATGCGAGACTAAACTACCGGAGGTTTAATTAACCGACTTGCTTGATTGGTATTTGTTTTATCAAGTTGGCTTAATTAATTAATTAAAAGAACTGTTGACTCTCCCCGAGATTTCAAGAGAATGTGAAAGAGGGTATGTTTGCAATGCAACAGGTTTGGCGGTTTAGCGGTTTGGTGGTTTGGCAGTTTGACGGTCTGGTGGTTTGGCGGCTTGGCAGTTTGGCAGTTTGGCGGTTTGGCAGTCCAGCATTTCTAATAATGATTTGAATTATAGGCAGAAAGCTTATGTATCTCACTCATTTTAAAGACCCTGGAATGTGGAAAGGCAAACTTGTTCCCGGCGAAATTTAAATGAGGTCAGAAAGAATTGTAATTATATAACTAAATGGCATTTTCTTTGGTGCTCTGACACTTCTGTCAACCACCACTTAATAATAGTGATGTGATGATGATGAGGATGATGATGGTATAAATAATCGCAATAATAAAATGCGCTGAATCAATACCAGGCACTGGCTCTCATGGCTTCTGATCTTAACTGATTGGAAGTGTTATCATGTACATGTTTAATCTTGGTGCAAAAAATGGGCCACAGCAAATATTCTGCTCAATACCACAGATTTGCTTGTCAGTTCCTTGAACTTAACTAGTTGAGCATGTCCCTTGGTGGCTGACGATATGTGCATCTCTGATCACGAGCAGAAGTAGTGGGTGAGCATCATAGCCATGTCTTGAGAGGAATTCTTTGGGGTTTGAACAATTCACGTCTAGAAACATGGGCGGTTCGTTCAACATCCTTAACCCTTATTCAGGGATCGTTTGAGCAGGATGGGCTATTCAACTTGAATAAAATTCTAACCGGGCTCACCTGCAATATCATGCGCATCTTCAGTTGAAGTCACCATGCTGCGCATATATGGTTGTGATGCATCTGCCTGGCGTACCCTTAACAGATGGTTAGTCACGATAGGTATATTGGGCTTCGTATATTTGTACCCCACTGTCACTTTGATGGCATGCGCTGCTCTCTCACTCAACTACAACAACAACAACGACGACGACAACAACAACACTAATAATAATAATAATAATAATAATAATAATAATAATAATAATAATAATAATAATAATGGATCAAAAAGGTCCTGGGAGGAGATGCACAGGTACCAAAGACCAATTATTGACAAACAAAATGGTAATGTAAGTTTATAAGCGAAGGAAGGAAAGTTTAGGAATGATTTGGATTTATTACCGCAAAGCTTACGATATTTTTCACATTCTTGGATCATTGAGTACTTAGATATGTTTGGAATTGCAAGGAATGTAACATGTTTCCTGAAGAAAAGTTTGGTAGGTTGGAAAACTGAGTTGACATCGCACGAACAAAGCTTGTGCATCCTGGACATAGGTAGAAGGATTTCCAAGGAGATAGCTTATCTTCGTTGCTTTTTGTACCTTGTGTGATGATCTCTCTGACCTTAGTACTGAGGAAAGTGAACCTGGAATATCAATTCAAAGGAAAACGCAAAGAATCAACCATTTCCTCTTCATGGTGATTTGAAGCTGTATCGCAAGGATGTGATAGAAATGAGTTCCTTGGTGAACACGGTCCACTGTTTTAGTGCTGATATTAAGATGGAATTCGAACTCAAGAAGAGTGGTATAGTGAAACTGAAAATAGGCAATGTACAGTCCCTGGCAGGGATAGAAATATCAAATAGAGAAGTGATGAAACATTGAAAAGGAAGACTATAAATAATTTGGCATACTACAGTTCAATGAAATAATGGAGAAGGAAATGAAAGAACAACTGCGGAAAGAATATTTCCGAAGACTAAGATTAGTGTTGCGTTCAAAATTGACAGGATAGAATAAAATCCCAGCAGTAAATTTATGGGCGATAGCATCGATTTGGTATGGAGCTGGAATCATAAATTGGCAAAAGAATGAAGTGATCAGTACGGATAAAAAGACACGAAAAATATTGACAGTGGACGGAGCATTCCATCCTAACTGACAGGTTGTTCTTGTCCGAAAAAAGAATTAGGAGAGGTTTGTCCAGTTGTCGGGATTATGTTGAAGCAGTGGAAAATGACTTAGGATGGTATGTCAAAAGTACCGTGGAACCATTGCTGAAACATGTGAAGAAGTGCGGCATCATCAGAATTGATAATTGTGCAAATAAATAGAAACTTTAAAGGACTACGTTGTATGACAAAATTTAAAGGAACACATTGAAGACGTGGTATGACAAAATTTCGGAAGGAGTTACTGAGAATAAAGATTTCAAAATCCTGTGGGATGTAATGATTCAGTGTGACCATCAGATCAGGCTTCAGAAACCTGATATTGTTAATGGTGGTGATGGTGCTGGTATTATTGATGGTGGCAGAAGTGGAATTTTCAGGTGTATCGAATCGACAATTCGGTTTCCCTTCTTTCTGTTTATCATGGTCGTTGGTGTTGCTGTGGTCTCCATGCTCATTGTTGTTGCTTCGGTCAGCACTCGTTGATGGCAGCGGTGGCAGTTTTGCTTTCACGCGTCGTTTCATCTACGTTGATTAATATTTCTACTGTTGTTTTTGTTAGCATTGTTATTGTCGTTCATGCATTTTCTGTGGGAAATTAGAATTGTATCGACTGCTGGAATAGTTAAATGCTCTCTGGATTTGCGAAGCCATATTTTCTTTTCATTTGTAATTTCTTAAATAAAAAGTTTTAAAAACCACAAAAATTTTGCCCAAGGTGCAAAACATTTCATAAAACCAACTAATCTCAGAGAATCTTGGTTAGCTTAACAACAAAGAAAACAAAATTAATTTTTTCACAGCAACAAAATTCAGGAACAACTTACGAGCTCGAAAGTGCTGTCTTTCAGTTGAAAACAGAATAATAATAATAATGATGATGAAAATGATGGTGGTGGTGGTGGTGGTGGTGATTAAAAAATGATAATACGTTTTAACAGAAACACGATGCCTGTAATTTTGGATGGGGTGCGTCAGTTGACTAAAATCAGTTCCAGTGGTTGACTGGTACGTTATCTTAAGGAATTGATTCTTTATCAGACCTATAAAACAGCCATTTGAACAGAAAAGAGGATTTTATGTTTTAATTAAAAGAAGAAAATTCAAATTGCGTCTGTGTGTTGTTTGTTATGAGAAAACCTCACCATTGACTGCTGTAGATAAACAAGAAGCGTAAGATTCAATTTCTATTAAATATAGCTATATTAACAATGTTGATGACGAGTCACTGCTATTCTTTTTCATCTCATCAAACAGTATTTAACAATAGGAGAATTACTATCAATGATGTTTCTCTTTAGCCTAAGATCAACACTGATTGAATTGACTCATGATCAAAGAGGAGACGTTTTCGATGGTCGCAGTATCTCTTCCAACAGGACTTTCAACCTTGCTGTTCACACAACCTGCTTAGAGATTCTGATAACATGCACAGACTCTATTTTGATCGGCACCTAAATAAATGTTGTCGAGAGACTTGTCTATTCCGTCTAATTTATGAGATCAAAGACAACGACAGAGATGCCATTTTACTCAGGATATTTATTTTTCTTCATCTCATTTAGTTGATTCTCTTCATCACATAATCTACATTTTCTTCTAAAAACCGTAATTGACATTATAGTTCTCGGCCCTCAAAAATCTCTGAAATATGAGGTTCGGAACATGAATCGATTTGTCTTGTATCTTGTATCACGATTCTCACTCTGAATTCACAAGCAATTTTATGGGGTCACAATCATTAATGTACTCTGTCATAGCCAACAGTTATTCTTTCCGACTTGATTTCACCTATAACAGATAACACTATATATTTATGCATGGCATAAAAAACAACAACAATAGAGTGTGTAAGCTCTCATTAATCTAAGTTCCCATACATCTCATTGTGCTTGCCTCCAAGTTAAAAACAATTTTTCAGCTTACTTCTCAGATGGCAACATCTCATTCTCCCTCTTACCTAAATTTCTCTACCATCAGTTTCTTTTTTTCAATTAGAGTGGTCAACTGGTCTTTAAACACGCTATATTAAGACTTCTTTTAATTAGGCCCCCACTTGAATTATTTTATCTAATATGACCTCTTTAATTAGCATTCTGTGATGGAAACAGGCTTGAAATTCGGATTGCTTGATAATTACTTTTCTATTCATCTAATAAATATTATATCTAAATAAAATGTGTAGTTTACTTTTATTGCATCGTATTCATGCCAGTTTTGTGCCTTAATCTTATCTAAATCCTACCTAGATAAGACTTCCAGTCCGATGTGGCACACCAAACTAGGATGCTGTAGCAACCTACTCTGATAAGATGTGTATCTAGGATTGCATTCCGACCTATGTGTAACAATAAATAACAGTTGCGAATGAAAACAAAATCAGTAAAGCGACTTTCCATCAGTTCTATCTACTGTATGTAACTCTGGCAAATTATATTTAGTTGTCATCAACTGGCGGTCAAATTGTAAGTTGGCTCATGTTTCATTCAGCGCAATTAAATCTATTCATCAAACTCAAATAACGTTGCAAAGTCTATTTTACTAAATTCTCTGAAATACTAAATAAATAAATGGAAAACTATAAACATCATCTAACACTTATTTTAACTGAGAGTTAGTGTCATCTTACTCGTCCTGGCCTTCAAGTATCCAACCTGAATCGTTACGGCTGCCAAATTATCCGATATATTTGTTGAAGGAATTTTAAAGTTTTCATTACAGATGTGATTTTTATTACGGCCCAGCCTATCGGTGATCTAGCTTCGGCGCGTCCAATAATTAGACATGGGAATGGGCAAGGTAATGTAGCGTAAATAGATCATGGTATAGGCATAGCCGAGCGGCTTAGAAGTTCGCTTCGCAATTGTTTCGGTTTGTGCTGCCTTCGCCGTCTTTTACTATAACTTCAGTTTGACCAAAGCCATACTAGTAAAATTTGGAGGAGGAAACTGTAAGGAAGTTTGAGACGGTTATTGGGTGACAGCTCCCTTTAATGGAGCCCCATCACTCTGTTGCATGCAAGTCAGATCTCCGGCCTGAGGATATTTCTTTCTGTCCTCTCACCATTAATGGTGTCTCTGAAAAGCGTTTTGGGTGTTAATCTTTCTCGTCTGACTGCACTATTAAAAAAATCAAAAAGTCATTCTCATTTCCCATATTTTATAAAAGTTCTGTATTGCTAGTCTTAATGTCTGTTGAGTAACTCACGTTTTAACCATTTCGAAAAGCTGAAACTGTCTTGGCAATGCAAATAAACATTCTTTCTTGGGGAGCATTTACCTCATGAATTTACACTGAGAGTAATGATGTCTGAAGGGAGCAAGCACAAGTGGATACAATTGGATATTTTTTTCTTGAAGGATATACCGAACAATGCATCTAAGATATATGGTTCCACTACTCATACTTTTTAAATATCAACTCCCACTTCTCCTTCGTCATGCCAGTCAATTTTTAAGAAAGAAAAAAGAAACCAAATCATACAAATATTGCTGCCCTAGCAAATATTGGTTGATGTTGACATTTTTTCATTTTTGATCCAAGAGGCAATGCTTATGATCGTTTACAACTCCTCTAAGACTAGTAGAAGAAAGGGAGAGCGCTATCCTTAAGCTGGGGACGTGTATCGAATGCTTGCAAACAGAGCAGACTCTGGTAAAAACGCTCAGGATGCCAGGTGGTAGTGTTAAGCAGGGAGATAGATTAAGTATGCAGCCCATGTGAGACACAGCAAGAATTTGAACTCGGAACACAGATCCGGAACAAATACTGCGAAGCATCCTTGGATTGGTACTCCTTTGTTCGATCCCGAACGATAAAAGGCTAAGTTGATATCGGTGGGATTTGAACACGAAACATTTCAGCCTACGCTGTGACGACTCTACTCCTAAACTTACATCTCTTTCTTGAGTCAGTGAGTGAACGACTATATTGTCACACAGCCTGCTAGGAAACAAAAACAGAAGCCAAATCATTTTCAAATTACACCATCCCGTCTTAAATAAGCAAATGACACATTAGTTAATGTAGTTCTAGATGTCTTTACAACATCGCATGGTCAGAGTTGGACATAAACAACTATATCAAATCCGTCTCTTTGTTTGGCATACCGACTACTTAGTGACCAGATTTGCTAATGCAAGTGTATAGTGTCATTTTATTTCTAACGGAGTCAGCAACGATACGATGTATGACTGTAGCTAATTATTAGAATGTCTATGTAAATTCCCTCTATTCTATTTTGTTAGTTTCCCTTTCTCTTTTTCACTGTTTTTGCATACTTAATGACTCCACACCTTTCCCTATAGCTTCAGCTATTGACATATCTCGGCTTTCGGCGTCCACCAACTCTTCATGTTTGACTACTGTTCATATTATGTTGTTTTCGATGACGGCCATCTTGTCAACAACACGCTGACTGTAACCAGGCAGCAATATTAACATTTACACGCGCACACAGACATGCACTATTCTAGTATTTTTTCCGAAATGAGTTACTAGAATCTTAAAAGGTTTTACTTATTTTCTTTCTCTCTTGTGACGTATAAAATACACGTGCTCGTAAAACGTGCTGCTTTTTAAACAACAATAATTTCTCATATACATTAAGATCCCATTGGGATAGCAGACAGGGATCCTATTTATTGGTGCTTGGCAATAATCTCTTTAGCAACAACAATACCACCAAGGTGGAGCAATGATGAAGGATTTCTGACATAGGAACAATGTCTCCCACTATTAGCGATCATTTTCTCTTATTAGATATATTTCATTATTGTTCTACTGGTTTCCCCTTAGTTGGTACATATTTTACTCAGCTGGGAATTCCGAAAAGACAAGTATGCTTCAGTAGAATTTGAACTTGGAATGTAAAGAATTATAACTAAAATAATTTGGTTGATGTATCGAATTAGCCAATCCAACGTGCTATATAAGAAAAATATTAGCAATAATGATGAAATGCTGAAAAGAAGTATGAAGAGAAGACAGAGAAGGGAAAAAAGGAAGTAAAATACGTAGAAATGAATAAAATCATGTTAAAAATCAATTTTAATGGTTGTTACAATTTTAATTAGCAATAATGTTTTAATTATTCGTTAGTTGGAAACAACGCGAGGGCGCTGATAAATTCAGTTTACTTCTGTCAAACAATTTCTTATTATCTTTTTTTTCATATATTCTTGATTTAAAATTGAACATTGTAAACTTGAAACAATTCACTTCTCAGTAATGAGAATCAGGAGAAAACTTTCCTTATTCGTCAGTTTTACTATTATAGATTTTTATTGAATTCTTTTTTTTTTTTTTTTTTCGATTTATAAATTTCATCGGTTTAAAATATTTCGATCGTCTTAAATAAATGGCAATTCTTTTTTAGAGGTATAGAAAATAATTTAACTAATTATTTATTTATTTTACGCGGAAGTGTGAAATAAAGTCAAATATATTTCAATTTTCTTCATGATTATTTGAAAGCAACGATATCTATCAGTCTTTGGTGATTCGTGTGTAATAAACTGGACTAGTGTGCAGCACTAGTGCGTGGCACATTGGATACATTGTCTCATATGAGTGAATAGTACCTCTACCATGGGGCATATTGGAAGTTTGTAAGCACTTGCAAAGTGAAGCAATTTTGGAAGCCTTGAAAAGGAACTGTGATTTATCTAAGATGATGCAAAGCAAGCGTCTATTCAAGATAAATGTGATTTCTAGAGAAGTTGTCAGTCTGCCGTTGCATACGAATGGAAAGTAAGGGATTGCGTGTAAATTAGTGTACATTTAGTGATATTATACATACATACATATGTGTGTATGTGTGTGTGTGTGTGTGTGTGTGTGTGCGTGCGTTTACGTTCCTGCAAAAGCGATTTTTTAAAAATAGGAACTAAACAGGGGCTGATTTGTTCAACTAAAAGACCTTCAAGGTGATGCACCATTTCAATACCTGAAACAAGCAAAAGAATAATATACATAATCGTATATATATAACATGTTTGTGTGTGTGTGTGTGTGTGTGCGCGTGTGTGTGTGTGCGTGTGTGCGCATGCGCGCGTGTGTGTGCATGTGCGCGCGCGCGTGTATACATATTTCTAGATGTAACGCTTAATTTAAATACCAGCTTATACGAGCCATACCATAAACCTAACGAAAATCTAAGCTATGTCTGCAAAGAATCGTATCATCCACATTCAGTAATAAATGGAATAGTGAAAATGTGAGAAATAGAATATCAACGTTTTCTGCGATTGACGTAATATTCAGCTCATACGCATAATATTATAATACAGCATTACCTGGTGCAAGATACACTGAAAACATTAAACACATACCTAAGGATTGTACAGTTAATCAATATACAGATAAAAAAAAACAACGCCAACATTATATAGAGGAAAGACTGATAGTGAACATAAAGAACGTAAATAAAGAAAAGGTGATAATGTTGAAATTACGGAAAAGAAAGGCTTATGTTTAAAATAGTATTTGATTAGCGGAAAAATAGGACTGAAAATTAAAAAAATAAAGATGGAAATAAGGATATTAGAAATAAGAATAAATATCTAACTTAAATTCCTATCTTCATGATTTTACCATGTACTATAACTATTACACTTAAACGGATAATAAATCTAAAAAAGGTGGTATTTTGTGATTTAATCTGGTATTTAGGTTACATGTATCGTTTAAAATTGCTCGGGAATTTTTCTCGGCATTAGATAAACATTTCCCTAAATCTAGACACTAATACAAAATTGTTAATAGGCATATCGTGAAACTGTCCTATGCAACCTCAAATATCCTGGCATTCCATGTTCATAAATTGGAAAATAAAAAGCCGAGTCACACAATCACAAATGCTAAAACTATGGTTCAAGACAACGTGGATCTCGCAAATAGGGATAACTATAATCGTGGAAGGCATAATCAAGACAGTCCATTTGATTCCGACATGAGTAATAATACCAACCTTGACACAGATGATATAAATAACGATGTGAATGTTGTAAGCACTAATAATAATAACATTGGGGATAACAACAATGATAACAACGAATATAACAATAATAATAATAACTGTGCCACTAAGAACAAAAAATTATAAAAGAATATAAGTAGTAATCTAGTTGGAAAATACTACAGTAAAGATGTAATTGTAGATAGAAAAGTATGTCCTCTCACAGGCATTGTACACAAATGTATTGTCAAAATGAGTGCTTATGAATATGCATTTTTAGGTGCAACAAGCAACTATTCCAAGAATCGCTGGAGAAACCGATTTGCATCATTTAGGAACATCTGCAAAAGACAATGCACATAACTTTCTAACCTGATCTTGAGACTCAAACAAAAAAAGAGATGCAATACAGCATGACTTGGTTAGTGGTAGAGAATGCATACCCATATAATGTACACTCGGAATCGTGTAACGTATCCCTGGAAGAGACACTATGCATCATATTATCCAACTGTAACATCATTAACAAGCACTCTGAAATTGTTAAAAATGTAACCATAGAGTTAAAAGCTCGGTTTTGGAATTTGGAAGAAACCTCTGTTACTTATGATTAATCAATTATTTATTTACTTATAAATGTAATTATTGTTTTTGTATTATTAGTAGTACTATTACATTGATGTACACACACACACACACACACATATATACATATAATTGCATAATAGTTTGTATATGTGTAATGTTTGGTTAAAAGTGAAACGTTTCTTAGATAGATTTATCATTAGGCGTATATGTATATGCACTTACGAGGTGTGATGAATACGGAATGTATTTCTATAGTAGTATTATTATATGCGAATAGACGAATTGGGATATGTAGAACTATGTAGGTCTGTACGAAGAAACCTTATAAGTCTACTCTTCAAAATTAAATTCCTCTTTTAAGTATAAACTCATAATTTCAAATGAATTGATATAAATAAGAAAAAGTATTAATATATGAGCGTGATTAGGTTTCAATAGCAGAGCGGCGTAAATAGGTACAACATTCATGAGAAGGAAAAGTGTGAGTGTATGTTTGGATAGATATAAGTACTTATATACTCATGTATGTAGATTTGTGCCGAATAAATGCATATGTATGTATGTATACATGCGTGCAAGTAAATTTGTTAGTTTAATAACTCGAAAAGCAACAGGGTAAAGACAGTGGTTGTGACACTATATATATGAAATTAAGTCTGTAAGGTGATAGCGCTTGTTACTGAGTTAAGGAAGAAGAGAACATATGTCACTGGTTTTCTTTGAAGTGGAACGATAACAGATTCAAGAGACGGGTAGTTATTAAAGGTTATCCTTTTATGGCATACCTATCTTTAAAAGTATTTGTTTTTTTCTTTTTTCCACCCAAAATTCCAGATAAGTTTGTGGTTAAAGATAAAATGAATACGTAGCTTCTTTATTCTGTAACTTGAAGTTTTCCCTAAAGAAATTTAACAGGGTCTGCAATGATCTTATGATTCTCACCATATCATAGATATACCGATGCCAACATTGTCCTTGGTCCACATCTGTAATCTCTCGACACACTGCCTGCACATCTTGTGAAGAGGCCAAGACTTGTCTTGATTACCAACTTTTACTTTAGTATGTGCAAAATAGCTTTGTTTCACAAGGCGCTGATGTTTGCACTTTCACCGGGAATGGTAAAACTACCACAGATATAGCAAAAATACTCAGAGCTGTTCAGGCACTTACAATGAGAAGTAGCAGAGGCGGACATGACCTGAAAGAAAAAGGAAATAAACAAGTTTGAGAAAAAAAAAAAAAACAAGAAACAGAAAGTTGAACACTCACAAGCTTAAAGAAACAAAACAAAAATGCTTACATAAGGTCTGCTAACCCCTTTTATACAGATTTTATGTATTGTTCGCATAATACAATAATAATCACTTATATAGAGCAGCCACAGCAGCCTGTGACCACTATGGCAGATAAATATTTGGAGATTCACCCAAAAATGAATATACATACATGTACATTCATACAAATATACCATACATACATTCACCCAAATACTCCATAAAAAATAGAACAGGGTAGAAACTCGGGCTTGAGATCTCAGGACAGAATCCTTCCATACTTCAAAGCACAAGTTCCCTCATATCAAAGCTTTGTAATCTCTCCTTTACCGCACAAATCTGATCTCCGGCCTCCTAACTTCGAACTCTCTATACTACAGTACTTGTCACTCTCATATCTTGGCCACGATCGTGTAATTTCATGCATCGTAACCCCATGCCAGCTAAGCTGACATGCTTTTCACTCAATAGCAGAATAAAAGCAATCAGATGATCAGTCCTTTTACTTATGGACAAACAATACGATTGTGCTTATTCAGAGAATAAGCTGCGGAAAAAAAAAACTTGGAATGATAGAAGAAAGTTGTCTTCAGGTTTGAAATCAGCATGCCAATTTTAGTCTAAATAAAGTGAAAAATCCAACTCATCAGAAATTATGTTCAAAATTGTTCCCCAGTGTTATTCTTTAGAAAATTGTAAATGACTCATGTTCAAAGCGACATGCACCCTGAATATAGCAAATTTGTGAATTTTATGAATTACATTGTGCATTTTTAAGTATTATTGATGTCATTGTTTTTTTTTCTATTACAGGTCTGTGGTGAATATCATTTTGAACTCTATATACTTTACAATGTTTTCGGATATACGCATTTTTCTACGAGATCGAGACAATCAAAGATATGATCAAATTTACGGAATAGAAATTAATTTTCCCTTGTAATGTTAAGAGCTTTGTGATTATGAGTTTGTCTTTACTGGTAGAGTCCTTTGTTAAAAACAAATCGCAATGACTTCTAACCGAGGCAATTCGCAGGCAAGACATTTTTCCACTGGTGGTAATTCTGCTATCGATTACCTCACTGTTCCTGATCATGATCTGCAGCTGATACCACCACAAAGTCCAGGTAGTTTGTCTGTTCCAAGTTCCTGGAATCGCAATACAGCAGCTGAAGAATGGCGACGTGCAAGCAGTACAGCTTCGTCAATATTCGATTTATCAACTGAAGCGGAACAGTTAGAACGGGCTTTGCAGGAAAATGATATCTTGTCACTGACGAAGATTCTCAAATTACACCATACCAAATTTCCAGTAACAATAAATAGTGATAACTTTACTGAACGAGGCAGTTGTGATTCTTATAGTCAGCGGATCAGTCAAGGAAGCCAAAACTACGTTGAACGAAATGACAGAAGAGAAAGTGTTGTAACGGATATAAGTGATGTTCCGGCAATATTTCGTACATCACTTCATGTTGCCGTACAAAATGATTCAGTTGATGTCTTGAAAATTCTATTAAAATGTGGCATTGATCCAAATATGCCGAACCAGTTTTGTTACAGTGCATCACGGAAAAATAGTATCATCACTGAAACATCTTACCCTGTCAATAAAGAAGATGTGGAAACCAAATTTGTAGCCAGCGTTAAGCAGGACAATAAAACATCTAATTATCAGGCGGCTGCTTCTTCGACCAAACTGCAGGTGGCTTCGCTTATAAATGAATCTCGCCAACACCAACAATCGAGAAACTTGTGTTCTACTCCAGCGAAACACGAGATCTTATTTGAATTTTCTTTCAACTACAGTCAAGATGAATTGTTCAACTTACCAGTACTCTACTTGGCTATTGTCAATGCGAACGCACCAGCAGTTGATCTTCTCTTAAAATATAACGCTAACCCGAACATTCAAGATCGACATGGCGTCACTCCGTTGCATCTTGCATCCTGTGCCGACTTTTATAATGAGAAGTGTATTCGCCATTTGATGAAACACGGCGCCAAAATACATATGCAAACGTTCTTTGGTGTGTCAGCATGTAATATTCGGCCGACTCTTGACAAAGAGCAACTAGATGTTATAAAAGAGATGATGAAACTGGAAATTTCAACAAAATGTCAATCTAAAATTTACAACATGGGAGTTAGCCAAGATTCGTCAACTTCTTCAAGTGGAGTTTCTCGATTTTTCAAGAGACTTAATAGTGAGAAATTAAAATTCAAAGATAGACGCGTTGCTTTAACGGAAAGCTTTATTGAGTCGGATTTAGCCGAAAGAACATCGACCAGTTCCTACCGAAGCGCGCGAAGCAGACAGCAGTCAAATCGTTTCAGCATTACTGATGACACGGAAACAGACATATCAATGGTAAGTACAAAATTCCAGTAGAAACCTATAACAATTATGTATTTTATCTTTGATCTTATACTGCGAATCTTGACTAATTCGTAATAATCAGGACTTTAGTGAAGGAGATTAGTTTCGTTGTAAATTTGAAAAATGAGCTAAAAGACAAGATAATCAGAGTTAGTAAAGGCTCATAGTCTAAGGAGTGGAAGCGCGAGGATTAGTGGTTAGGGTGTTGGACTCATGATCGTAAGATTGTGGTTTCGATTCCTGAACCGGGTGACGCGTTGTGTTCTTGAGCAAAGCACTTCATTTCACGTTGCTCATTTCACTCAGCTGGCAAAAATGAGTAATCCTGTGATGGACTGGTATCCTGTCCAAGTGGGGATTATACACGCCATAAAACAGGGAAATCAGCTCTTTTGAGTCAGTATGACTCGAGAAGGTAACTTTACCCTTTCTTTTTACATGACCTAAGGGTAAAGCTGTTACACGTGATCTTGCGATCGCGGATTCGATTCTAGCATCAAGCAGTGCATTGTATTTTTGAACAAAACACTTTCATCTCACATTGCTCCAGTCCACTCAGCTGTAAATGAGTAACCCTGCGACAGACTGATGTCTCGTTCAAGGGGCATAATGCGATCTCATTCGCTTAATACGCAATAGAAACTGAATAAGCGGATCAATGAGTCCTAGAACACGAGACAGAAATGAACAGGGTTTGATGAGATTATAAGAGCAATATTTGTGGAAAAGTAAGAAAACTAAATGAAGCCTAACATGGAAGCACGTATATGTATTGCATCGGTGTATAAAAGATATTTGGTTTCACTCTGGAGCTCCTTTTATGTTAAAGATAGCAGATCATTATAAAGCCCCCGTGACTACTTTCATATGAGGTACATGAGACTTTCAGTTACAACAAGTTTAATAAGAGTGAAACAAGAAACAAATATGGGAACCGTCTATTGCTAACACCATTTTTTTGCTTTTTAACTAAGGTTTTAAGACGTTCAAATTTTCTTGAAACAAGATGCAATATCTAATAAATTTGTTATATGTAAAGCTATTGGATAAAGTAAATTTGTTATATGTAAAGCAATACATATAATAATTTCTTATTTATATTAAAGCAATCACATATAATAAATTTATTAGTTTATAAATTACTGTCTGAAAGTTGGTAAAATTCTAGTATATGTTCTCAGCTTGAACGAGAATTCTACACAATCCTACTCATTTCCATCTATTCATCTTCCCGTCTCTCACTCCCCATATTACCCACTCCTTTCATTGCAGGATCTGCATAAACGATATGTTCACAGTCCTTCCTCCTCGTCTGCTCTCTCCTCTTCCTTCAATGATTCTAGCAGCCGTCATCTGGCGGTTGTTAAAGAGGAACACCGACTGCATCGACTTCCAGATCTGCGATGGCCTACTTTGGCCATTGGTACAACAGCTCCGTACCAAATCATTAAAAACGCTTACAGAAATTTCAACTGATGTTATTCAATGGTCAAAATAATGAAACTTCGATAGCTAAGCCTATTTTCGTTCTTGAAATTTGAAACACCAGTTTCCCAAATACTTTCATCCATTTTCGTTGCCCACTATTACTGTGTGGGCCGTGTGCAGAGGTGGTAGAGCCTCAGATAACCCTCAAAAAAGTTCTATCAGATCCAACTCACAGCAAATGTTTCGGTAGGATCCCCAAGTGATACTGACCGAGGCAATGGATATTATTCAGTTATTTCGCTCACGATGTATCTCTTAGCTTTTGTGATATTTGGCCTTTCCGATAAAAATTTGCTCTGTGATCAAATCCTCATGTATTCTAACGACATATGAAGGCTCTTGTAGAGAAATAGTGACTCAATTGGTAGCGAATTCCTCATTTCTGAGCTACATACCCTATCGATTAATGTAACTTTAGGGACTCTTCGGATCTATTTCGGTCGATTGTATTCGCGACTTTTCTCCCTCGATTACGAAAATTTATAACCATAGGCAAGGTCATGCATCAGTGCTGAAGCCGGCGAGTTATTACTTCGGCAATATGTTATGGTCGCTGTCATACTCTCAAAACTTACGGTATAGTGCAAAGAACGAGGTTGATTTGTATGGTACACTCTTAGTCAAGATATGTACTGTTTAGGAGATCAGATGTTCACGATAATACAAACGTACTATTATGTAGAAGACTAGAAATATCAGACGTAGGAAATTATATAACTCCATATGTTTTTTATGGCCTGTCAAAGGAGAAAGATTAACCATCATAACTTTATTCGGAGCCTCTCAGATTGGTAGGTCAGTTCGGAGGAGTTTCCCTCAGATTGGAGACCTAGGTCGAATGATTACAACAAAGGGGACTTTGTTAGAAGCACACAAGGGTTTCAAACCAAATTAAAGATCGGTAGCAATAAGAAACAATAGAAAAAGAGCGAAAATGAGGATATTCATGAGTAAATGAAATGTTAAATAAACTTCTTGAAAAGAGGATATTCTATTGTAATGACATCTAAAATTTTGTCAGATATTTATTATTTGAACGGTTTGTAAATATACCGATATAATGATTGTTTGATGATATATTAATCACTAATCACTTGTTTATTGTAGTATTACTAATTTACTCTATTGGTTTCCTGCTGAGTTGCTTCCTGATCTCTTGCCTTATATCATTAATATAATTTATGAGTGAAGACAGAAGCAATATCCTGGTTCCGGTGATACATTTGTTGACAAAAGTATTAATATAATGTACATAATCAGTAGACCTATGTTGCTTCAGATCATTTATTACTTTACCATAACATGTTAATTGTGTAATAATTATAAAATAATCAACTAATGAGCACCTTTTTTGGGGCCGGTCTTACTATTACTAATACCCTTAGAAGAATGGGTTTTGAAAGTTTTATCATAGGGTGTTAGAAATTGCAAATGTAGAAAGAAGCATAACATTTATTATAATTTACTAAATGAAGAATAACGTGATTATTTCATTTTCCATTTTGATGTGACGTAACTCTCTGGGCAACTGCCGATATCTTCAACTGGCCCTGGCCTTGTGAACCCTCAGGGAACAATATTACATTGACATATACTTCAAGGAAAAATACATTGATAAGCTCACTCATTGCTGAATAGACATTATAAAAAATGTATTTATTATAAAGGATATTGCCCGAAACGGTAGACGTTTCCTCTTCATACAGAAAGCCAATTTATTACACATTGAAATATTTATACTCACTAATTATCAACGCAGATCAGTGCCGCTTATCCCGGATCCTGCTGTTTACTGTTGTAGTTCAATATTTAACTTTAGATCATTAGTAACCCATAAATTAACTGAAGCAATAATAGAAAAAAACGAACTAAGTAATAAAAATCCCCCACAACGTGGTATCTAGTTAGCTGAAAGAAGAACACACAGCAAGATTAAATACACTATCTCATTTACTCAACGAGAGATCTTCAAATAGTCGTGCAATCTGCTAGAAATTGCAGCCAAATCTTCTTTGGATTACACTACACCGTCTTAAAAAGTAATCATTGTAGTTTCTGCGATATGAATGAACGGAACAATCTGTACTGGAATACTTTTTACCATAGATATTTTGTTTTAGAGCTGACCACAGATTACATAACATCAGTAGTAATAATATAGTCTCAGATTTTATATTTCTAGGCTTAGAACAGAGGTACCTGAAGCGTGGTTATTCAGTATTTTTCTATATCAGGGATTACATTGTATCAATAAGCGATAGAGTGTAACTAGTAAGTCAAACGACGACGTAGATTTTTGTTGGTTGAGTCATCATTTTATATGTTAACGGAATAAGTAAAGAAATAGAAGAACTAGAAAATGAGATGATACTTCCCTCATCTACTTGCTAAATGAAGCTAATGAAAATACATCTACGAGTCAACGACAGAGACCCACATACTATAAAAGGGTTGCTCTTTGCGGTTGTTCTATTACTGGAAATAACAGCCAAATTTTTAACAAAACACTTCCGTCCCAGGAAAGACACACAAGATTATGTAGGTCTTAGATATACTATATCTGGAGAAAAATGGTTTTGAACGACTTTGATCATAGGTATCATTAGGGCTCACCTAGGGATTAAACCAAAACCTGTAGCTCGGTTTAGCACCATCATTCGGCACTTGTGTACCTTTTTAAGAGTTCACTCTAACGCAGCCATCTTTTGACCTGCCTTGGTCTCGTCAATGATGAACGCTCGACCGCAATATAGTTTGTTCTAAGAGAACATTCGCGTTTAAATGGGGATAAATATTACCTCTCAATAATCTCTAATAAACCGTAAATATTTGGGTATCTTCACTCGCAAGCATATACTACACAATGTCCCACTCTGAAATAATCGGTTGTAAGGTGCTTATATTATCAACTCCGAATGAGTGGACTATAAAGTCAGTAAGGATACGATATGAAATCGCCGAGAATATCTATTAACGTTATATCTATCTTTTAGTTGTTGTTGATTAGTCTCAGTTCAGCCCTAATACAACTGCTTGGATGATCAAAATCGTTCCAGTGGTGACCAGCTTATTCCCCACGTTTTGTAGTCGTGGTGCATCTAAAACTATATGGCTCGAAGTCTTTTTTTTCTTCAAAAACACTTTGAGTGAAATGTGACAGCTATTTCTAACTGACTGAATGAACACTTAGTCTCTTACGTTGTCTCTACTGAATTAATAGTATAACGAATCATATAATCCGTTTGGTTGTGAGGTGTAGCACAGAAGACTTAGACTTCAAGTAATATTAGTACGGAATGAAACACGTGCATATTGCGTAAAGTATATATGGCTGATGCCGCTACTGTTGGTGCTGCAGCTAGTGTTTTCATTGATACCGACGAAGAAACCACGCTTGGTTGCCAGGGCTAGAAATAATAGCCACCTATCTTTCAAATGGTACTATATGGTCTCAAAAAGAGAGAGAGTCGCATTGGATAATGGAGTACAATCATATATGTTTGAGAGAACGACAGAATGGTAATGGATACATAAATAATATTTTATCAGCTCAACTAATCTAGGGCTAAACACTTGCAACAATAATACCGGTACATTGTTACTAAACTGTTCTGTCTATATCTCATGGACTAAGATGTCTGGGACCTAAGCCCTTTCCCTTTGTCGCATCAATGAAGTCTCACAAAACATTGTCATGGAAGGTATTGAAGTAATTGACTTGTATTCCTTTTCATTGTACAAATAAATCTTTGTTCTGGCGATGCTGGAACTAGATACTGCAATAGCTTATAGTTCAAAGAACTACGTCCCTCCATTATCCAAATACTAAATATAAGAAGTACGCATAGGCTTAGAGAGGGGGACGTTATAATTATAAAGCCACTCAAATATTTAGAAACCTCAGTCAAATTACTAATTACTGCTTTGCGATAAAATGGTACGTTGAATAATCGTATACAGTTAGCTCGAAAATATAAAGGCTATGGTCAAGTCTGGAACACCTTTGATCCAAAATGTTCTTTAATATGGCTTCTTTGGGGTTACACAACAACACTGACGACAGTTAGCGGTTAGATGTTTAGACTGGAATAATGTAATATATGAAATCTAACCCAGTCAAACATTCATCATAGCAGATGCTACAAATAAGAGCAGAGGCATCAAACACCGTCATTAATCAAATATCAGACAGAAGACATCAAAAGACATTCATGATAGTGTCTCACCTCAACTAAGTAGAAGGAACTGATGACAGTAATAATTACAGCATTCATCACGTAAAGATAGGATAATCTAATGACACTTGCGTGTGAATGAATTTATCATTATCCTTTTATATAACTCATAAACACTTGAATACGTCTTCACTTTTTATAAACATTTAGGGTTTACTTTTATAGACATTTAAGTAATGTAGGGTTTACTAACTTTCTTGCTGTGGATACACCTGTCACAACGTTGTTGCTACAATTAATAGTGCATCCTTTCACATCAAAAGACAACATGGTCCATGGTCACCAACATCTAACATCTTTGATGTGCGCTGTGCCAGGTCTTGCGTGTTTCTAAACAACATATAAGGAAAATGATTTGTCTGTGATAAAAAAAAAAAAAACGTATAACCAAAGTAACTTGCCTGTGACTAAAAAACGCATAACCAAAATCACAGCAGGGAGAGGTCGATATAAAAAGGTGGGTGCTCTCAATGAGTGCCGAATAAATGATAAAGGTTTCTTGTACATGAAGTAAAGTCATCAAAATATACTATAAATTAACATAAGAAAGAAACATTCTCATTAAAAGATAATTGTAATTAAGGAATGCATTGTAGTTGATTGTTTCTTATAGAAGGTGCTGGACATGAGGAGTGCTGATATGAAACCTTAATTCTGTAATGAAGAACATGCGCTTCAAAACAGTCTATGGCAGTTCCAGGATCGGGTAGCGGAGAAGTAAAAATGTGACATCTGTCCAAAGTAAATATATATAACAATAATTCTTTCTACTGTAGGCACAAAGTTTGAAATTTTGGAGAAGGAGGCTAATCAGTTACATTCACTTCACAGCTCAGTTGGTATTTATTTTATCAATCCTGTGAGTATAAAAGACAAAGACGACCTCACCGGAATTTGAACTCAGAAAGCAAAGAGCCGGCAGAAATGCCGCTAAGCAGTTGTCCGCAGATCGAACAATTCTGCCGATTTACTGCCACAACAACAACAACAACAACAAATCAACAACAACAACAAATCAATAACAACAACAAATCAACAACAACAACGACAACAAAAACAACAACAACAGCGACGACGACGACGACAATGATGATGATGATGATGATGATGATGATGATGATAATAATAATAATAATAATAATAATAATAATAATAATAATAATAATAGTAATAATAATGATAATATTAATAATAATCGTTTTTTACATAACCCTCCATTATACCGCAGCCATCAAATATTAATTAGAGTAGTCTCAACGGTAAAAATGACTTGTATCTTAGTTCAAAGGCGGAACCTCTCATCATTCGCTTGAAGTTCATGAAAAAAGCAGCTAAATACGCCTTATACGAAATAATACCGTCTTATGGGAAAAGAGGATACATTTGGTCAATATAGACAAAGATCTTAGGAAATGGGATTCTCAAAACAGATCATAATTTTGATGGATCAGGAACAATCTCAAGCTCAGCAAGAACAGCTGTAACAATAATAATAGCAAGTATCATTTCAAAAAGATTATTTCAGCAGTGTCCAAACATGGCGATTCTTACTGGCGTTATGTTACAGAAGTGTTATTAGTGTCATGCTTGAAAAAAAAAAAGAACAAGTTTGACTTTTCGGACCGAGTACTTCATCAGAAACAAAGAAGTAAGTAAAAAGAGAAGGGTGATGGAAAGGACAAGAGAGAAAAAGGTAGGGAAGGTGTGCCAATATAAATATACATATGTTCATATCTGTATACACACAGATACATACACACATATATATATACTTCTAATATAAGGATAAGATTTTATTAAAAAAATTATGAGTGACCAGCATATGAAAAATACCTTTTAAGCTGAAAATTATAAATACAATTATAAATGAGGGCAAAAAGAAAAAAAACCTCCTTTGCCAATGTGCTGAAATATATACATGCATGCATACATACATACATACATACATACATACATACACACACACACACACACACACACACACACACACACACACACACATATATATATATGTATATATA
>NC_068982.1:90489024-90493189 GCF_001194135.2 Octopus bimaculoides | reverse complement strand
ATATAGCTAAAACGATGAGAAACTCGAAAATATATATTGAATGGCCATTTATATAATATAGTCCATCTCCAACAGTATTTATGTTTCTTGTAGTCAGGTGTGTATAGGCATATAAGATCCCGTGATACTTTCATCAAGTGGAAAACAAAGAGAATTCTAAATGTGTATTTGTTTTGTCTTATTTTGGTTTCTTTACCACCAAAGCACAGATGTCAGCAATGTTATAGAGAAGCTGAAATATCAAGAACAAAAATACTTTCAATGTGTTATGCAAATAATTTACAAGGTTTCGCGGATTTCTTCTAAATTAACATTAAAAATACAATTTCAAGGAACTAAGCTTACGTATGCGCACAATAATATAATGAAAGTGTGAGTGCAACAACACACACATCTATTTAGGTATGTATATTTTTAAGTGTGTACACACACACACTACACACAGACAGAGAGAAGTACACCCGTATATATATATATATATATGCAGACACGCACATATCCCCTTTTAGATTTTAAAACAACCCACATCATTAGTTTTGGAAGATTATTGATTAGTAATATGCAACATATTACTAATCAAAAGTTTTAATTCAAGAAGTACTAACTAGAAAACTATTTACATTTTTTTACTGTTATCAAATATTTTCAAGTTCATAAAGAAACCTTTATCAAAAACTAATATATTTACTACCGATCCATGAAAAGAATACAACGGTTGTTAAACATATAACAAAATAATTGTGATCGATTTTGAATAATGTTTACAAAAAATCTCTCCATGTTGCAATTAGTTATAGGCATATGTAAATGTGCCTGTGTGTGTGTGTGTATGTGTATGTGTGTGTATGTGTGTGTAAATGTTATGTACTAAACATATTAAAGAAGAGGACAGCGGGGGCATCTTGTGAGAAATTTCCCAGGGATTCCTTCTGCTTGATAGAGATGTAGTTAAGTGCAGTGTTAACGCACTGGCTGTAATGAACTGAAAGTAATTTTACTTCATTAATTTTGCACCTGTTATCAGGATTAAAAAAATCATTATTGTATCGATTGATTTTGATGAAGAAATACAAAAGAACCAATCTGAAATTCACATTAGGCGAATATCGAATGGGTGAATGCAATAAAGAATAAATCTAATATTTGGCAAGTATAATGATACCATTCGATATGTTTCAAATTTATTAGACGTTTTCAGACAAAAAAAAAAAAAAAGTCATTTCCGTAAGCAAATCGTCCATTTATGTCTATATAAGCTGGAGAGCTATGTAGGATGCATTCATCTCTACTTTTTTAGAATAGGAGTTTCTTGTCAGATTGCTACATTCCATGCTCCGTCAGTTTTGGTATAACTTAAATGGTTGTATCTTTTGCATACTTCCATCTGTATACTAAAATCCTACTCGTTGATACTTTTACCCACTCAGAGAAATATGAACATACCCACAGACATTCCTATATAAATAATGCCACTGTTGCGTGTAACATAATCAACGGTAACGCTAACACTATCCACAGGCTACAGTATCCGACTTCGTTTGACTTTGACAAAGGATCTCTCTTAGAACAAATATGCTGGATCTTAGAACAAATATGTTTGAATCTCTCTGCCATGCCCGGAAATGACTTACGCCTATAAGACCACCATTCTATAAGACCACCGTCTTGCTTTGAATATTGATTTCAAATTTTGGCATAAGGCCTGTAATTTCGGGGGAAGGGTTAGTCGATTACATCGACCCCAGTGCTCAACTGGTACTTATTTTAGCGACCAAAATGATAAACGGCAAAGTCGACCTCGGTGAAATTTGTACTTAGAACGTAGAAATGCTGCTAAGCATTTCACCCGATGTGATAAAGATTCTGCCAGCTCGCCGTCTTATCTTGCTTTGAATATTGCCGTTATCTTTGAGCTGGTGCCTCCTCTGAGTATCTTAATTTGCTTGGTCAAATTCAGAACCAAGTTGTCAACATGGTGGACACTATTATTTTTACTAGGTTGAAGTTTTTGGCTCATCGTCGAAATGTATCTACGTTGTCTTCTATAAATAGTTCTATCGTATTGGTCTGATGAACTTTCTGATCTAGTATTTTCAGTCAAGATCTTTAAATGTACTATCCGCTACTCTTCTCAGGCTCATCGTTTCCTGTTAGTCACAAATCTTTTTCTTCTGATATCTTCTTTCCTCGAGCTGTTGCTCTCTGGAACTCATTACCAACGTCTTGTTTTCTTCTGGACAGTGCTATCAAACCTTTAAGCTTTCTGTAAATCATCTTTTGAATGTGTATTCCCATTCTTTTCCTGCTTTGTAGTCCTTTACTCTACAATGGATTCAAGCCTTGTTTGGAAGAAAATGGAATAAAACAATACATACGTACACAGGTGCGCGCACGAGTACAAGCAGCTTAAAGCTTAGAGCTTAGGCTTACTTTAAACAGAGACTTTAAACACATATTTCAATGGGAATATTGCAATATCACCAATACACAATCAATGTAGACAAGTAAACAGTATAACACTTGACCCAACCGTTGCATAAACCATATAAATTCGTTATAAATGCAGTCTCACCATCTCTGATAATAGTCTCCTCATTTATGTAACATTTCAAAGAATAAACTTCTGGTACAGAAATGCCATGGTCTTTGAGTAGCTGCTAAAACTATAAGATTCAAGTATAATCTGCACTAAGGTATTGCTTACTGATCCGGAACGGCACTGCTCGCTGCTCACATTGAGATCACGTCTTGAAACTAAGAAAAAAAATTAATGTCCGATTGATAATGATTTATAAACAACCTACAATTCTACAACCTGTAGCCAACAAATCTGCTGGTCCTTCTATCTGGATTTTTTTTACGATTACTCCAATTCTTTTATGACTAGCAATTTCAATATACCTCCATCCAAGCTCACATAGTATACCATCCGTTTACCCCAAAACAACGATCTTCTAGAGGTTCTTTCCTGGCGCTATATTCCCTACAGCAATTCTATTGTATTGATAAAACCAGTTTGATAGGTCTTGCAAATAGAAAAGATACCATCTTTCACGATCTCCTATGGTGAATAAATAGGGATTTGGATAGGTAACAGGTTAAGTTATGTGAATGAATCTTGGTATGCTAGTGCAATTGATATTATGTTATATCGATCCAAGATCTTAAGCCATTGGGGGAGGAGAGAAAATATTAAAAGTCATCTAGTATCCTCTGCCATTTCTACCATTAAATGTTCCATCAGCCAACGTGGCAGCCTTTACGTATTCACTCGATTTGCTAGGTATATTCTTTTATTCTTTTACTTGTTTCAGTCAGTTGACTGCGGCATGTTTTAGTCGAGCAACTCGACCCCAAGACTTACTTTTAAACCTAGTACTTATTTTATCGGACTATTGTGCCGAACCACTAAGTTATAGGGACGTAAATACACCAACGCCGGTTGTCAAGTGACGATGGAAGGTCAAACACAGACAGAAAGACACATACACACACATACACATAGACAAAGACATTTATACACATACGACAGCTTCTTTCAGTTTCCGTCTACCATATCCACTCACAAGGCTTTGGTCGGCCCGAGGCTATAGTAGAAGACCCTTGCCCAAGTTATGCAGTGGGACTGAATCCGGGACCATGTGGTTAGGAAGCAAACTTCTTACCACACAGCCACGCCTGCGCCTATAGCCCATCTTACAAATCTCATTATTCACTGAACTATGTAGTCAATAAGTGTATGAAAACAAACACATCAGAATGGTCTCGGTCGACTACTTTTAATCATAGATCTGTTCGTTAACAGGCAGCCTTGGACTATACGGTATACTTCCAACATGTCTCAATACTGAAAATATAAAAGGAAAATAACTTTGATGTTGATAACCAAAGGTAATAAAAACATACCTGTGTCTATAAAAAAAATCTCAGTCGTCGGATGGGTGGCAGCAGCACCATTTTTTTCCTGTACTAATCAATCAATGGCTGCAACAATATTTGAAGAGGTTCCTCGTCAGAAACCATAAACAATCAAACGAGTCAACAATTTCCGGACAGTTTCCTTGTTTTCCCACTCCGCCCAATTCGCCACTGCTATATATTTTTTTATTGTATTCGTCTCTCTCTCTCTCTCTCTCTCTCTCTCTCTCTCTCTCTCTCTCTCTCT
>NC_068982.1:90487257-90488257 GCF_001194135.2 Octopus bimaculoides | reverse complement strand
ATATATATATATATATAGGAAGGTTTGGAGGTGACGTACAGGAATTATATTATAGAAAAAAATTTAGGTAGTCAGAAATCTGGATGGTTGTACATTTACAGATTTTTATTATTGTCACATGTTTTATATATCAATTAAAAGTGCTTTTCACCTAATCTTGTAGGATTTTGAAATTTTTGATTTCACCTTGCGATGCCGTCTCTTTATATAGTTTTATTGAGTGTGTCTATATATATATATATAAATAAATATGGTCCCTAAACATTTTTCTTTCATACACCTTTTCTACTTTTTTATATTTTCCGCCTTTCTTTTTAGGGGGAGACATTTTCCCTCTCTTTTAAGTGGAGTTAAAGTAGCAGTACTAATAAATCAGGAGTACGATCAAAAACCTTCAGACATGAAGAGAAATATGATGAACTCTACTGCCATAAACGCGGATGACGGTTCTGCACAACTTACATAATTTTTCTGAACAACCACACAGGATTTGTTTTAATAATCAAATATTTGTGTTGTAGACTACCACCCTCTTCAAATCAACATTGCCTGTACAGGTGCGCAGCATGCCACACGTCAAATGTAGGAATGTTCACAGAGCAACCTAGAATGAAGTGTTTTGCTCAAGAAAAAAAAATGACCTCTTGGTTCGGGAATTGAAACCACGATCTTGTGATCCTAAGTACAACATTCTAGCCACTAGGCCACCTGCATCCACGGATAAGATGATTGATCTATCTATCTATCTATCTATCTATCTATCTATCTATCTATCTATCTATCTATGTCTGTGTGTGTATGTGTGTACGTATGTATGTGTGAGTATTTTTCAACACATTAGCCTCATCTTGTGGTTAAAACAAAAAACATTGAAATGCAAAACAAAAGAGAAAATGAAGAAAGAAACAGAACACTGAATCTCAACGAAAGGGGGAAAAAACATTATTGTTACTACTTCATAAGCCCAATAGTCCTGTTTCCTTCTGTTTCTTATTTCTAC
>NC_068982.1:90480625-90486904 GCF_001194135.2 Octopus bimaculoides | reverse complement strand
CTGTTCGAACAAATATGCCCATACGAACGTGTGCGATCTAAGTGTGCCTGCCTATCTATGTGTGTGTGTGATCTAAGTGTGGCTAGCTATATGTGTGCTTGTGTATATTTCACATGCATGCATCTAGCCACACATGTTAGTTATGTATGTATTTAAAAGCTAACCGCTTTCCTTTACCAACATGCTACTTTCATCTCCCCTACCACCACCACCACCATCATTATTTTTTGTTCCTATGGCAACACAATAGAAATAACGGAGACCGACCAACCAACGAACTGGTAGCTGCAGTATCTTTATTTTCCTCAATTTTTCTATATATTTTAAATTTTGTTATTTATCCATATTTTTTGTATTTTTTTCCCCATCCTCGTCCGACATTCTTCATTAAAGCTCCGACTATAAATCTGGTCGGTGAACAATTTTCCTATGAGAACTATCATTAGAAATCAGAATCAGCAGAGATCTTACTTTGCCTCCACCGTACCCCACATCCTCTCACCATTGTTCCCCATCTTCAAAGGCCTATGTCGTAAAAAATAAGAAATAAATTGAGTAAAATAAAAAAATATAGAAATGTAATAAATAAATTAAAAGTTTCCTTAAAGCAGTTTTATCATTGTAAAATAATGAAAAAAAAAAATGTCATATCTAACGCATTCACTAATTCTTAACTTCTTTAAACGTTGCATATTATCGCACCAGTTTTCTTCCTCGTCTTAGGCGTTGTCACGTTGACTGTTTGTCGCTATGGTGACAATTTGTTGAGGCCATCCTCTTGATACAGATTATTATCGTCTTGGGTAAAAGAACAAACACCAACAAAACAAAATAACATGACGAAAATGAAAAACTATTAAGCAAAATATACAAATTTGTGTAAAACCGGAAACACACGCACGCTCACATACATACGTACATACGCCTATACACACATACATACATACATACATACATACATACATACATACATACATATATACAGACATACACACACACACACACACACACACACACACATATATATATATATATATGTATATACACATATATATATATCAGAGAGAAAAAGAGAGAGAGAGAGAGAGAGAGAGAGATAGAGAGAGAGAGAGAGAGAGAGAGAGAGAGAGAGAGAGAGAGAGAGAGAGAGAGAGAGAGAGAGAGAAATTAATGATCTGTAATACTAGAAAAGTACGGATTGCAGACGCACACGCAGTTATACGTATATACACAAATATACACACATATGCACACATATGCACAGATAACTATATAAAACATATTCAAATACAGAAATCAGTTTGGAGGCAATTAATAAACGTGAATGACGAAGGTATGGTATTTGATACTTCATCGAAATAGATATTCTGTAAAGAGACGTGTAGCTAGAAGTGTGTTGACCCTTTCAGGCAGAGAAAAACAAATAGTCGGGCGTTTCCGGAAACGTTCGTCGTCAGCAATTGTGCTTGGTATTTATTAAATCTAATTCTTTTGTATGTGAATGTGAACAATATACTTTATGACTTCTTCAATCACATCTGTTATTTATGAACCAAACGGGGAGCATCGACGTGGTTGCTTTAAATACTAGAAACAGTAGCTAACCAACAACAACAGGCGCGTGTTTTCATTAAGACATTGGATAATGTAAAATAAGGTTGTTGTTGTTGTTGTTGGCACTCCGTCGCTTACGACGTCGAGGGTTCCAGTTGATCCAATCAACGGAACAGCCTGCTCGTGAAACTAACGTGCAAGTGGTTGAGCACTCCACAGACACGTGTGCTCTTAACGTAGTTCTCGGGGATATTCAGTGTGACACAGTGTGACAAGTTTGACCCTTTGAATTACAAGCACACTAGAAACAGGAAGTATGAGTGAGAGAAAGAGTACAGCAGGGTTCGCCACCATCCCCTGCCGGAGCCTCGTGAAGCTTTTTAGGTGTTTTCGCTCAATAAACACTCAAAACGTCCGGTCTGGGAATCGAAACCGCGATCCTATGACCGCGAGTCCGCTGCCCTAACCACTGGGCCATTGCGCCTCCACGTAAAATAAGGTACTCCTAAATTAATGGATGGTCGTTGTTGTAATACGTTTGATCATTGGTTTTCTGGATCAGTGCAATAATAGCAGTTTCAGCTTTTTGACAACATTTTTCGATCATTTGAATTTATATTTTGAGTTCAAATGTCTGTCAGATCGATTTTGTGTTTCATCCTTCCATAATCAATAAAAGAAGTCCCAGTCAAGATCTGTTAGTACCAATAAAGGGCTGAGGTCATTTCATTGACTAAACCAATCATCACAACACATTTGTGACCCTGAGTCTATGTTAGAAATCATAGACGTTGTAAGTAAAATTACGTCATCGTGTCACTGAAAAGTATCTCCTTTGAAATAAACTGTCAAATTCTTGACTATTTTCTTCCCTTTTGCTTTACTCAGCCATTTAAAAGCTATACATCTGTTCATAACAGAACTATATTCAATCTGATAGTGTTTTACTGCCATGATAGGAAGGCATTACAATTATGAAATGCTCCTTGTGCCTACTAACCATATAAAGAGCAAACCTCTAGGTGGTCGCTCGTCTGTCTAGAAATAGCAGCCATACTTCATTCAAATCCCTCTCCACCGTGTTAAACATGACAGGAGATGGGATAATGATGTCCCAGAGATGAAATGTCTGAAAATAAGATAGGATTGTTATAGTTGGAACGTACTTTATCATGAATTACTTTGTTCATAGAAGACTTGGCATCAAACAGCCACGGCGAAAACAACAATTTAAAAATAACGTAAAACACCGTTATGTCCGAGGAAACTAACAATGACCTGTAGGGACACTGTATTGCGTTATGCAACCATAATATACTACAAAGTATATTAAACACTTTTATAAGTCAATACTTTGTTGTACTGTGTTAGCATCACCTGAACATCACTTGATAAGGTAATGTAATAGCACTGCTACCAGAATCAAACAGAATTGACTTATAAAAGCATTTGATATACATTGTAGTTTATTATGGTTCCATAACGAAATACGGTGTTCCAATAGTTCATCAATATTTACGCCCTAGCTTTCAGGAATATGTTTAATATATAAAATTGGTATATCCAATAACGATACACCGCTATATTTAGTGGCTATTTAAGCGATGAGTTCGTGGATGGTTCATGAGTTGTATGAGTGTTGATGAAGGAGCAACAATTCTGTAATATGGCATATACATCCATTACGCATTTTTCGTCTTCGATCTCATTGTTGTTTACATTAGGCGTACTCAGATACAAAACGCCGTAACAAAATCAGTGCTGACTATAATTTCTATAGAAAATCTGTAGAGATAACCTTAAGAAGTGAAACTAATAATGGAATGCGTCATCAAGAAATACTTAATCGAAATGAAGCGAATTCGAACTATAAAGTTTTTTTCTTGGTATAAAAGACTTATTTCATTTTGTAAACTCTAGTGCCTCTGATTAAGGAACTCCAGAGGAAATTGAACATCTTTCAGCAAGACATAAGATACATTTTATTTTGTACAGATACTGTGCTTGGATGTACTACGAAGATCAAAGTTCTCATACACGTCAGCTGGTGGCCAGGAGAAGGATCAAGTAGTTTGGGTATGTGATCAGGATAGATCCCTCCAGTCTTTCACGCTAGTGTCTCCAGTGGTCTCCTTATCGTACCAGAAAGAATGAGTGTCCGAGGAAAAAAATGCCTGGCAATAATGAAAGATCTCGCGAAAGATGGCAACAGCTGAGAAGAGGCTTTGGACTTGGCAGTTGACAGAGATGAGTGGAAGGTTCTGGCAGCCTCGATTTTCTTTGAGCAGGTGCACGCACCTACCATAAAGAGGTGCACCTACCTACCTACCTACATACATACCTACCTACCTACCTACCTACCTACCTACCTACCTACCTACCTTCCTACCTACCTACCTAACTAACTAACTAAACTATATAGGTAAAAGAAAAATGAGAAACAAAGTCCAAAAAGACTTATGTTGATCTTTATCGATAAAAAAATCACTTAGTAAAATCTCTGTGTCGTGTAGAGATGACAAAATTGACGTCTGCACCAAACTATGACAATATATTTTGGTTGAATTTTCATTTCTTTCTTATTCATAAAACATAAAAGCCTTATCCATGTCTGCAAACTTGTATTAGTTTAGTCAGTAGACAAATTTATTCAAGCAGATCTCTGTTCAACGATATTCCAGCCATGTTGACTTTGTGTTGTATATCTAAAATTACATTGTCCAGTGTAAACCATCTATTCCTAGCAGTCCGAGCACTTAGAGGTCCTGTATAAAAGCAATGCGTGATAAATATTGCCATAAAATTAAACTTTTCTTGTAGGTGAACGGATCAATTCAAGATTTACAGATAAAATGATAGACCCGTTACGCAGCGTTGCCTGCAGCTTTGGATTTCTAATGCTTAATTCATTATTAAGAGTATTAAATGTGAGAATTATTTTCGACACTGAGCTTCGTTATGTTTGTGAATGACTGGTCAACAGAACGAGATTTTCTCCATTTGTTCGACATGTGAGACAGAGAAAGATATCTAGTGACATTATAAGGATTATTTTTGTTTTTAGCTGTCAGTTTAATCTAAATTCCTTAAATCTATGTTAGACGACATTCCAGCCGTGAATATGCTGTCTTTTTATGTAGGTCAAAGTTATATATCGTATCATTTACTTTTTTGTGACGATACGTGGCTATTTGAGAGACATTTGGTTGCTGTTTCTAGCAAGTCGATTTTTTTTTTTATGCATTCGATTTGATCGTGTTGAAATCGAGAAAGAGAGAGAGAGAGAGAGAGAGAGAGAGAGAGAGAGAGAGAGAGAGAGAGAGAGAGAGAGAGAGAGAGAGAAAGAGAGAGAGAGAAAGTGAAAGAAAAAGGTGAGAAAGAAACATAGATAGATAGATAGATAGATAGATAGATAGGTATTTTTACGATTTGAGAATAACAGTAATAGTAGCACATACTCTTGGTAACTTAAATTTTAAATGCTCTACAACAGTGTAGAGTATATTAAGTTCAGAATCTTCAATTAGCTAAAATTACTCATGCAATTAATAGATAGAAATGCCCTCTAGCGTTGTCTAAAATTTATAAAAACGATAAACAAGTGAAAAATTTATTTTAAAAAAAGTAAGAAACTTTTGAAGAATATAAAACTTGCATTATGGAGTGGGCGTGACCTTTCAACTAACTTGTAGATATTCTGCCAAAAATACCCATTGCTAATCTCACTCTTTGTCCCTCTAGCTCCTAGTGCTTATTAATATTGACTCGTTATATTACCTCGAAATTATGTGAAATTGTCAGCTAAAAGGACACGGTTATTTTACGGTTACTTATAGTCATCAAGTTGTACAGGAAGACGAAATTACAAAGGCACTTGAAAAGTCGTGCAATACTTTCGTAACTTATTTGCTTTATTCGTGAAGTCACAACAAAAGCAGCCTAGCATTCAAAGTAGAGGCCACCGTGTTGCAGCGTCTGAAGCCAACTTTCTGCCAATTCGTTGAGCCTAAGTTGAACCTAGTTCTTATACTTCGAGGCAAAGAACTTCACTGAAGCTTCAACCTCCTCTTGGTTGATGAAGCATCGCAAGCGCAGGAAGTGAGCCATGGATCGAAAAATATAATAATCTGAGGGAGCTAGGTCAGAACTATATGCTGAGTGTTGCATCAGTTCAGTTCCCTCAAGTTCCTGGAGTGTGTTCCTGGTCGTTCGAGCAGTATTGAGGTCTTGCTTTTTGTTAAACAATGCCGGGTATTTTTGCCGCATAATGGCATACATCCGATCCGGCTGCTCAGTGAACAGGTAGGCATCGATGATTCGATCGTCCGGAATGAAAGCGTAGTGAATTATTCCCTCATAATTCTACCAGATGCAGAACCGTACCTTGTGTTCGAAACACCCATGTTTGGTGACGGGTTCCGAAAGGTGGCCCTTGCTTAACCACATACATGCACTTGAGGACTGCGGAAAAATATCCACTTTTCATCGCATTCATTGTTCTCTTAAAGAAACGCAGATCACCCTGATATCCAGGAGTTTCTTGCAAACAACCACTCTATTCTGTGCTTGAGGTGGCATTAATTTGTGAGGTACAGTTCAGCTGCTCTGGATGCTTCTGCTGAGGTCGTGAAGGTGACGAATCACACTGGACTGTTCCCGATACTACTCACCCAATTTTCCCCTTTGATTTGAAGAAAAGCCTAAGAAACGACAGTTTTAGGCCTA